>NC_036869.1:7433996-7453584 GCF_002910315.2 Salvelinus sp. IW2-2015
TCTGCTTTTCTGATGTATCAAATACTTATGTCATGCAATAAAATGCAAATTAATTACTTAAAAATYATACAATGTGATTTTCTGGATTTTTGTTTTAGATTCCTTCTCTCACAGTTGAAGTGTACCTATGATAAAAATTACAGACCTCTACATGCTTTGTAAGTAGGAAAACCTGCAAAATTGTCAGTGTATCAAATACTTGTTCTCCCCACTGTATGTACTTGTGATGGGCTCAACCTCTCCCCTCTGGACAATGATAGTGATCATGAGGACAAGCTGTGGGGTGCTCTCAGAGAAAGCCTCGATGAGGCGCAGCAGGCTTAGGTCATGGGTCAGATACACAGCATCGCTGTCCATGTAATGCTTTCCACAGCAGAAGCCACATATCGAGATCCTCACCACACCAGCATATCTAGAATGACAGCCAAGCAGTATGTGTAACTTGAGACTTGATTTTATACACCATCTTAATTCTATAATACAAAGAAGTGTGGTTAATGGTGTTTCTGCCTTGAGATGAGTGGGGAACTCAGAGAACTGACTACTCATTTACTTCAATGATGTACTACTCCATGAATGTACAACTCTGACAATGTACTCTGGAATGTTTATGTATCATTTAAAACATGCTATTATGCAATTGTATTTGATGTACTTTTCCTGTCAGCCGGGACTATTCCTTTCAACTGCAACACAATCAGTGGAGCAGAAAGGGAAACGGAGGAGAATTCTTTTAGGAGCCTTGCTTGCCAGACTCACAAGGACTCTGAAAACAACCTTTTTATATTATAAACACAGCCTGTGCTGTTTCCAGTTCAACACCAAGTAAACACAGTTGAACTCCACCTGAGGTAGACTCCCATCTGGAAAAGATGTAGGATCTTGAGAGAGCAGAGGTTCTTCACAAGGCTCTCAGTCCTGGTCTCAGTCCCGTCCTTGTCATAGTGGTACCACAGCCAGCTGAAAGCCTGGACCAGGGCTGAGGAACCTAGGAGTAGGAACACCAGCAGTCCCATGAACACATAGTCCTCTTCCTGATAAAAAGACACCACCGCCCACGCGGCCAGTCCCACGTCCAGGAGAAAGAACACCAGACCACTGACTGTCAACAGTAAGTCAGATACTGGGTACTTGAAAAGAGGGCTTCCCCCGTCCTCCTCCATGATGACTGAGTAAACCTCAATTCCACACGTTTGCGGTTGCTCTAGCATTTAACCACCAAATGGAAAAGAAAAAAGGAGAAAAAAATACGCAGCTGCTACTTGTGACTCCTGCTCACTGAGTGACCCATCGACTGTGAAACTGAAGGTATGCAAACAGCAAAGTCCAGACAGTTTAAGTACACACACTTCCAAACAAATCCCCACTCCTCCAACATGTTTTGTGGAGGGAGAAGAGAAATATGTAAAGCACATTGACATACAACAGAGAGGTAAATTGTCCACAACCTGAGCAGATGATAAAAGACAAGCAAATGAACAAAGTTACTGAGGTCCCTATGGATCCTCATGTAACATACAGTTAAAGTACAAAAGTTCCATACTTGCTACTGCACTTCAATGTACATGTTTGAAGACCGAGGTGTGTGAGCATTACTCATATGCCCACACACAGCCTGGTATCATAGACTAGATGTAATAGATTTAGTTTACTAAGACACTCAAAATAGTATGATATATATATATATATATATATATATATATTTGGTATGGTTACATAAAAAAAGGCAAAATGTAACATTTTACTAAATGGAGTGTCTCAGATATACATACAGAATAATACCAAATGCTCTGAGACCAGGTTGCCACATGATATGAGATTATAGTATAATGGGCCCTAACGCCAGGTTCAGCAATTTACCCATCTAAGTGTGTCTTCAAAATAATATCTAGAGAGAAAGTCTGTGTGTCTGGTACAGTGAATTCACTGCCCATTTAACCAAATGAAAACGGGAAACTCACCCACAACTTTATGATATATATTTTGTCAATTTTTTTAAGGACGCACCTCAAATATTGCTACCACCTCAGCACAAGCAAGCTGATGTTAGCCTGTAAGTAAACACAGGAGTCTTATTTAGTTGATAGTCATGATAGTATTTTGCATGTCATGTATTCTATGTACATTGTTATTGTATGAGTGTTTATTCTTTCGTGACTAATACATCTTATTAGTCGATTTGAGTAAATGCATTCCTCGTTTATAGAGTACTCTTTGACTATACCTTCATAATTTAGTAGGTATTTTGGTAAATGTTATTTACACTATAGGCTACACACAGCATTATGCATAGGCTCTAACTTTACATCTCTGGCTAGGATAGATTTGATAAATTAAAGAATGGACCGTGGTCACTATAAACAGTTCATACAGTGGCTTGTGAAAGTATTCACCCCCTTGGCATTTTTCTTATTTTGTTGCCTTACAACCTGGAATTAAAATTGATTTGTATCATTTGATTTACACAACATTCCTTTCACTTTGAAGATACAAAATATTTTTTGTGAAACAAACAAGAAATAAGACAAAAAAACAGAACTTTAGCGTGCATAACTATTCACCCCCCCTCCAAAGTCAATACTTTGTAGAGCCACCTTTTTTGCAACAATTACAGCCCACAAATTTTCTATAGGCTTGAGGTCAGGGCTTTGTGATGGCCACTCCAATACCTTGGAAGTATGCTTGGTCATTGTCCATTTGGAAACCCATTTGCGTCCAAGCTTCAACTTCCTGACTGATGTCTTGAGATGTTGCTTCAATATATACACACAATTTTACTTCCTTGCTGAGCGGCCTTTCAGGTTATGTCGATATAGGACTTGTTTTACTGTGGATATAGATACTTTTGTACCCGTTTCCTCCAGCACAAGGTCCTTTGCTGTTGTTCTGAGATTGATTTGCACTTTTCGCACCAAATTACATTCAACTCTAGGAGACAGAACGCGTCTCCTTCCTGAGCAGTATGACGGCTGTGTGGTCCCATGGTGTTTATACTTGCATACCATTGTTTGTACAGATGAACGTGGTACCTTCAGGCGTTTAGAAATTGCTTCCAAGGATGAACCAGACTTGTGGAGGTCTACGATTTCTTTTGATTTTCCCATGATGTCAAGCAAAGAGGCACTGGGTTTGAAGGTAGGCCTTGAAATACATCCACAGGTACACCTCCAATTGACTCAATTAGCCTATTAGCCTATCAGAAGCTTCTAAAGCCATGACAATTTTCTGGAATTTTTCAAGCTGTTTAAAGGCACAGTCAACTTAGTGTATGTAAACTTCTGACCCACTGGAATTGTGATACAGTGAAATAATCTGTCKGTAAACAATTGTTGGAAAAATTATTTGTGTCATCCACAAAGCAGATGTCCTAACCGACTTGCYAAAACTATATTTTGTTAACAAGAAATGTGTGGAGTGGTTGAAAAACAAGTTTTAATAACTCCAACCTAAGTGTATGTAAACTTCTGACTTCAACTGTATATTATTTTATACTAACACAATTGCTAAGAGAAAAATGTTGTTTAACAAGTAATCTTTTTCATCTTAAAGATAGCCTTTTTCTAAAATGTTTTATTAGATTGGAGAACAGTTTTAGAAGGATCTTAGACCATTCCTCCATACAGAATTTTTCCAGATTCTTGATAACCTTCATCTCCACTTAAGTACTGCCCTCTCCAATTCAAACTACACGTTTTCAATGGGGTTCAATTCCAGGGACTGAGATGACCATTGCAAAATGTTGATTTTTTGTGGTCAATTAACGATTTCTTTGTGGATTTTGTTGTGTGTTTGGGATTATTGTCTTGCTGGAAGATACACCAAGTTTCAGCTTCCTGGCAGAGGCAGACAGGTTTTCGACTAAAATGTCCTGGTACTGGATAAAGTTCAAGATGCCGTCGACCTTAACAAGGGCCCCAGGACCATTGGAAGCAAAATAGCCCCTTAAATTTTACATTACATTTTAGTCATTCAGCAGACACTCTTATCCAGAGTGACTTACAGTTAATGCATTCATYAAAGATCCACCATATTTTACAGTAGGTATGAGGTACTTTTCTGCATGTGCATATTTTTTCACGCAAAAACCACCAATTTTTTTTTACTTTTTTAATTTGACCTTTTATTTAAGTCAGTTAAGAACAAATTCTTATTGTCAATGACGGCCTAGGAACAGCGGGTTAACTGCCTTGTTCAGGGGCAGAACGACAGTTTTTTTTTTACCTTGTCAGCTCAGGGATTCAATCTTGCAACCTTTCGGTTACTAGTCCAACRCTCTAACCACTAGGCTACCTGCTGCCCCATGCATGAAATAATCCCATACCTACTGTAAAATATGGTGGAGGATCTTTGAGGTTATAGGGAAAYTTTGCTTCCACTGGTCCTTGAGCTTTCGGGAAAGTAAAAAAATCTGTCCTACTTGTCCGAAGGACTAATGTCAATTCCTGCTGAGTCAGTGTCTCTGTTACACTGACACCATGGTTGTGTCCCAAATGGCACCATATTTCCTATTTAGTGCACTACTTTTGATCAGAGCCCATAGACCCATAACTACTATGGGGCCTGGTAGAGCACTATATAGGGAATAKGCTGACATTTGAGCCCGTATGACTGGAACAGAGCTGTCAGAACAGCGCAGTCAAAACAGCATCMCCCCARGGCTGTCAGAACAGAGCAGTCAGAACAGCATCACCCCAAGGCTGTCAGAACAGAGCAGTCAGAACAGCATCACCCCAGGGCTGTCAGAACAGAGCAGTCAGAACAGAGCAGTCAGAACAGCATCACCCCAGGGCTGTCAGAACAGAGCAGTCAGAACAGTATCACCCCAGGGCTGTCAGAACAGAGCAGTCAGAACAGCATCACCCCAGGGCTGTCAGAACAGAGCAGTCAGAACAGAGCAGTCAGAACAGCATGTAGCATATGTCAGAACAGAGCAGTCAGAACAGCATCACCCCAGGGCTGAACTGACTGTGGGCCTTTCAACATCAGCATGTCAGGAAAACACAGCAGACGTTTTGTTTTTTCATAACAAAGATACAAACATTAATACAAATGTGGTCTCTAATTAGTTTAAATTGGCTTGCTGATTATAACTGGTTTCTCTTTACTAGGCTACAACTACAATCAGGTTTTTATGATCAACGTACTGTACAGTATCACAATGAAGTTTGCTTTGAGTATAAAAAAGGCTACAAAAATACAGCAACTTTCAGTATAAACATATCAAGTGTTATGCTGGTGAATGAGGACCCAAAAGCGACTTCATAGAAACAGAGTCTTTATTCCAGTCTAAAACAAACAATGATTCTCCTGGATAATATCAAAGGTAAATCCAAAACAGGAAACTGAAATCCTCTCGTCAGTAGAGAGGAACGACTGGAGACGCGACCACAGACTGCAGGTCGCTTCAGGAAGGCACWGGCCGTAGCTGACATAGACACCTGCTCACACGCAGCATCTGAAGAAGGCAAAGAACACGACAGGGCGGAACAAGGACAACTCAGGGAAAAACAGCCAAACCATCCAAAACAGAATCCGCAAGGACAAGAAAAGCGGAAAAAACCAGAGGGAGAAATTTAAGGACTCTAATCAGAGGGCAAAATAGGGGACAGGTGTGTGAAAAGAGTAAACTGAGGTTGGTTTAGGAGAATGAGAAACAGCCTGGGAGCAGGAAACGGAACGTAAGAGAGAGAGAGCGAGCGAAGGGAGAGAGGGAGGGGAGAGAGAGGGATTATGAAAGAGGGAGAACCTAATAAGACCAGTCAAGTAGGGGAAGCACAGGGACAAGACATGATGAATGCAATGACAAAACATGACAGTACCGCCCATCACCGAGCGCCTCCTGGCGCCTCGAGAGGAACCCTGCGGCAACGAAGGGAAATCATCATCACCCGAACGGTCACAGCACGTTCCGAGGATGGCACCCACTGCCCTCTCCTCAGGACCGTAAACCCTCCCAATCCACTAAGTACTGTGACCAACGTCCCCCGAGACGCATGTCCATTGATCTTCCGTACCTTGTAAATAGGTGCGCCCTCGACAAGGACGTGGGGGGGGGGAGGGAAGACGACGGGGGCGCGAAGAAAGGCCTTGACACAGGAACTGGAAGACAGGGTGGAACGCGACGAAGATTCGCCGGAAGAAGCAGTCCGCACAGCGACAAGGATTGACGACCTGAGAGACCCAGGAACGGACCAATGAACCGCGGAGGTCAACTTTTGCGAGAAGCTGTCGTAAGGGGAATGTTACGAGTGGAAAGCCACACTTCGTGACGCGCGGACAATAACCTAGGACTCTTTAATCCTACGTTTATTGGCGGCCTCTCACAGTCTGCGCCCTGTAACGGCAAAGGTGCAGACCTTGACCCTCCTCCAGGTGCGCTCACAACGTTGGACAAAAAGCCTGAGCGGAGGGAAACGCCTGGGATCTCGGCGCGCTGGGACGAGAACAGAGGAGGCTGGTACCAAGACGACTCTGAACGAGATAGCGGTAGCAGACGCAGGAAGGCGGTTGTGAGCTTACTCAGCCCAGGGGAGCTGTTCTGCCCAAGACGCAGGGTTTCGCCCAACGAAAGGGCTGCCGTAATATGCGACCATCGACTGATTGGCCCTTTCTGCTTGACCGTTAGACTGGGGGGAATGAATACCCGGAGAGAGACCTGACGGAAGCCCCAATCAAAGAACAGAAACTTCCCTCCAAAACTGTGACGTGAATTTTGGGCGGGCCTCTGTCCCTGAAACGCGCGTCAAGGGTAGGCCATGAATTCTGAACCATTCTCAATGATGATTTGTGCGGTCTCCCGTTAGCGGAAGAAGGTTTAAGCGAGGGGAATGAAATGTCCGCCTTAGAGAACCTATCGATAACCGTAAAAGAATCACAAGTCTTCCCGCAAGACGAAGGGCAGACCCGGTAATAAAGTCTAAGGGCGATGTGAGACCTGGTCGAGGAAAGGAATGGGAAGCGGTCTGAGACGAACCGGCAAGGAGGCCGAGTTACCTGATTAGTTGCGCCGGCAGTTCCGAACAAGTCAGCCACGAAACGGCTGCGTGTCCGCTCCTGAGTAGGCCACCAAAACCGCTGGCGAATAGAAGCAAGCGACCCGAACGGCCGGGGTGGCCAGCTAACTTGGCAAGAGTGAGGCCCACCTGAAGAACAGCCAGACCGAGTAGAGACAGGAACGAACCAGAAGGGTTTACTAGGACAAGCGCGCGGCGACGCAGTGTGAGTGAGTGCTTGCTTTCCGTCTCTAATTCCCGTCCCCAGACAGTCAACCCGACAACAACGCCCTTCAGGGAGAAATCCCCTCGGGGTCGGTAGAAAGCCACAGCAAGAACTAAAGAGGACGGGAATAAGGCATCAGGCTTGCGTGTTCTTATTTCCCGGGCGATAGTAAATCACGAACTCGAACGAGCGAAAAAACACCGCCGAACGGCTTGACGTGCATTAAGTCGTTTGGCAGAACGGATGTACTCAATGGTTTCTTATGGTCAGTCCAACGACAAAGGGACGGTCGCCCCCTCCAACCACTGTCGCCATTCCGCCCCTAAGGCTAAGCGGATGGTCGAAGCAAGTTTTCGGCGGTTACCCACATCATAGTTGCGTTCCGATGGCTGACAGGCGATGAGAAAAGAAAGCGCTAAGGCATGGAGCCTTATCGTCAGAATGGAAGCGCTGAGACAGAATGGCTCCCACGCCACCTCTGAAGCGTACTCGACAATATGAATTGGTTTTAGTGACGTCAGGAGTAACAAGGGATAGGGCGGATGTAAACACGCTTCTTGAGGAGCTCAAAAGCTCCCTGGGCGGTAACCCGACATCAAGCAAGTCTTGACAGAAGTCAGAGCTGTTGAGAGGGCAGCCACTTGACCGAAATTACGCTAATGACAACGCGATAGAATTAGCGAAACCGAGAAAGCGCTGCAAACTCGACAACGTGACTTTAGGCACGGGCCCAATCGCTGACAGCCTGGACCTTAGCGGGATCCATCTGAATGCCCTTCAGCGGAAATTACAGAACCCGAGAAATGTGACAGAGGGACATGAAAGGCGCCCTTTCTAGCCTTCACGTAGAGACAATTCTCTAAAAGGCGCTGGAGGTACACCGTCGACACGTGCTGAAACAATGAATCTCGAGTGGACGGTGAAAAAAATCAGGATATCGTCAAGGTACGAAAACAACGAATGTTTCAGCATGATCTCTCCGTACATTCATTAACTAATGCCTGAAACGACAGCTGGAAGCGATTCAGCGAGACCGACGGCAGAACCCGGTATTCAAACCATGCCTAACGGAGTGTAACGCGTTTCCACTCGTCCCCTCTCTGATGCGTACGAGATGGTAAAGCGTTAGCCGAGGTTTCCAATTAGTAAAGAAACCTGGCTCCTGAAATCTCGAAGCTGACGACATAAGTGGGAGCGGATAACGTTCTTTAACCGTTATGGTCATTCAGCCATCGATAATCCCACAGCAGGGGCGCAGAGGTAAGCGTCTTCTTCTTACAGAAAAAACCCCGCTCCGGCGGGAGAGGGAAGAAGGCACACGGTACCCTCGGGCGGTGCGAGAGAACAGACAGATAATCTCGAGAGCCTTACGGTTCGGGAGCCGACCAGAGAGTACTACAGTCTACCCGAAGGGGGAGTTGGTCCGCCGGAAGGAGATAAATACAACACATCAATACGAACGGGTTGAGGAGGAAGAGAGCTTGGCTCTGGACGACTGGAAGACCTGTCGCGCAGCATCATGATATTCTCTCCGGCACTCCTGTCAAATCACGCAGGTTCCTCCTGAAGTAGAGGGACAGAAGAAACAGAGCGGGATAGCAGACATTAAACACTTCTACATCGACAAAGAACGTTTCCAGCGATGGATAGAAGATTACTAGACCCAAATTATAGAAGGGATTTATGCCAGATACTAGCTCACGGGATGACACCAAACAACAGGTGTTAAAGGTGACGAAAAATACAAGGAAATGGTCTCATGTGGTTACCAATACTGTGAGCGGTAAAGGTAGTGTTCTCACATTCTGATACTGGGAGAAGACTACCATGCTAAAGGCGACACCTGGGCGTGGGCTTTCCCTAACGTCTGCGAGGAATGTCATGTTCCGCGAGCCCATGCTTCGTCCATAAAACAACCCTCAGCCCCAAGAAGTCTATCAGGCACTGCAGGAAGCAGCCCGAAAACGCGGCTCCAGCGTATAGATGGACCGACAAGGTAGTACCAAGATCTTGACTGGAAGCAGACTTGAGTAGTAGCGGCTCATCAGTAGCCTCCGCTTACTGATGAGCATCTGGCTTTTACTGGACATGACATGACAAAATGGTCCAGAAGAACCGCAATAGCGGCAAAGGCGGTTGGGATTCTCCGTCCCCTCTCTAGTCGAGCATGCAATACCGTCCCAGCTTGTCATGGGCTCCAGTCCTCTGAGTCCGGTGGGAGGAGATGGTTTGAGATGCGGAGAGGGGAACACCGTGTAACCGCGGAGCTCTCTTCCCCGAGCTGGGACGAAGATTCTAACACGTCGTTCTATCGGATGGGCGAGTGCATTAAGAGTCACAGCTGGACGGGAACCTCACCGGGAGAGAATCTCATCTTAACCCCTCAGCGTGGAGTCCCTTCCAGAAAAACGAGCGAGCAACGCCGGCTCGATTCCAGTCACTGGATGCAGCAAGAGTGGCGAAACTCTATGAGTATTCCGTGTATGGATCGACACCTTGACATACGGGATTAGCAAGTGGCCCCTGGAAGCCTCCTTCCCAAAAACTTTGAACGATAAAAACCCGTATCACTCCGCTCCTTTAAAGTTCTGATAAACGTTAGAACACTCAGGGACCCTTTCTTTCCACTTGCCGTTCCACAGATTGTGACTGTGCCTCACTCCCTTCACTTCTCCTAAATCGGCTCGAGCCCAGACCAAGTAAGGCACGTGAGAGGCGAGTAGAGGCGATCGAGGCTATCTCTTTGAGTAGTCGCTGTTGGCGCTGGAGACGAGAACACAATGGATTCACTACACTGCTGTCTGACCGAATATCGGACGGCGATCACTGTCAGTGGGTTGCCCAGAGTAGTTAATCGTGTGGTTATTACCTGGTTCCGGAAGCGGCAGACCCAGGAAGCGTAGCGGTGTTGACGATGCACGTTACGACTCCGTGAGAACTTGTCTTCTGACCCCGGCGCAGTTCCGTGCAACGCTTGAGTCTGCTTTCTCCATCGCCGGCAGCATCGGACGGCACGCAGATCTAGATCCTCCTTCGTGCTCGATTCCCGAGCATTGCTCTCCTGGAACTTCGACGGCTAGTCGGTTTGAGAAGGCAGCTCTTCCGTTCTACGCTCCGGCGTGGGGTCTCTATCTTGGGCTGCTCGCCTTTCTTGTTGGATTTGCAACTCTCGCCATCCGCGAGACGGAAGGGTTAGATCGTTCGTCACCTGAGGACGGGCAGAACATGCGGGAGCAGCCGGTGTCATCTGCGTTAGCAAGACGATGAGTGTCTCCCTCTTCTTCACGTATCTCTCACCACAGTCCTAACATACACAATCACACACATGTATGGGCTCTCCTGGGGCTAGGAGCATTAATCATGCAGAGGTCAGAGAGTGCGGCAGAAATCACGGAAAGCCTGTCATACAGTGCACTCAAAGGAATGTGGAACGTCAGTAGGATCACCACACGACGGAACGCTTATCTGGTGAATGTACGACCGGAGATCAGCAGGTGCTCTTCTAGATAAGACTTCCGTTCCCACAGGCCGTAGCGACATAGACATCCTCTGCTCAGCACGCAGTTCATGCGTGTGAGAATGCCGTCTCAACCAAGTTATTCCCACCGTCAGATGGTGCGGAACAAGGAACACAGAACTAGCTAGGACAGCATACCATACGCGATGCTCGTTACGCAAGGACCAGACGTCGGTCAAATCAGACTGGACCAATTACTGTGCATCTCGGTGTCAAGTCAGAGATGTGCATTAATTATAGGCAACGGTCGAATAAGCGTATGATGAGTGTTGCTTGTTGGTCGGGAAGAATAGAATCATGCTGGAGCATGGATTACGGATACGTAGAGATGACGAGAGTCTGAGAGAGCGAGAGAAGAGGATGGAGGAGAAGAGGATAGAAAAGGGAAAGAACCTAATAGACCAGCAGAGGGAAGCTCGACAAGACAGTGAGATCAATGACAAAACATGACAATCAGTGAAAAATGTAACCTTTTGGATTGACTTTTGTCTGATGAACATATTACATCTGTTTACACAGTCATGTCCTCATTTTGTACATTACTTATATTCTATATTTACATTTTGCACATAACTTACACATATTCCATATTAACCTTATGTACATTACTTGGCTGTTTACCTAGACTAGAACATCCATAATATTGTAATAAATTACCACCACTTAACTTGATAGTTATCTAGAATGGAAGTTCTTCATAAGTTGGGAAACTGGTGGAGGAATATACTGTATAATACCTAAGAATTCCATGTAGGAAAATACAATGATAGGGGAGACACTAGTTGGAATGACATTCCTGAATGTAATGAATCTACCCATGTTTCTGGTCCCACTAGTCTCCCACTAGTCCCCACTAGTCTCTCCCCACTGGTCCCCACTAGTCCTCCTCCTGTTTAACCAGACAGCAGCAGGAGGACAGCAAAAGTAGCAGCAGCTTCCACACTCCCAATGATGAAACCTGCATTGTCATCCTCTGGAACTGAACAGAAGAAAAAAAATGTTAATGAATTATGGGTACTTGTTTAGGCGTTGGTCTTAGTATGACATGACATAAGTCAGGGACACTCTCCCAGCTTCTCAGTGCTTACAAAGATCGTATTACAGTTCTTATTGTAAATGTCCATGAGAAATGGTAATTGGCTATGCAATTTGAAGTCAACAGTGCGGACATTAATTGCAAGTGACGTAATTATGATCTGTGGTATCCAACTAGTTTTGGATTAAAACTCAACTGTGAAATGTTTTCAACATTTGGCCGTTGAGAGTAAAAATGGTCCCCAAATTGACTTCATTGGCCAGAAAGAGGACACCTCTCCACACAGTAAATGCTTTATCATTGAGGTAATTCGTTTTTATTTTGCACGTTTGGGAATTTGTGGTTTGAGGTAAAAATAAATTAATAGCCTATGACTATATGCATAGAGTTAAATGTTTTACCAATATTCAAAGGCAAAAATATCAATTAACATGACGGAGGTCCTTTTGTGGGACTGAACATGTTAGCCTCTCTACATAGTATGCCGTAACATTCACAGTTTCTCTGTATGATCATAATTACTAACTCCAGTTGGTCTTGACAACCTGAGTGTTCCAGTCTGATGGTGACTTCATCCTCAGGGTATAATGACACAGGGCGAGACCCAGATGCAGACATAGGAGGCAGATGGTTCGAGTCTCTGATATTTATTGAACAACCAAGGGGCAGGCTAGAGGCAGGTCGAGGACAGGCAAAAGTTCATAAACCAGGTCAGAGTCCAAACGGTACAGGGCGGCAGGCAGGCTCGAGGTCAGGGCAGGCTGAATGGTCAGGCAGGCGGGCTCAGTGTCAGGGCAGGCAAGAGGTCAAATCAGAGTCTAGTAAAAAAACAGGAACTCAGAAAACACGCTGGTAAGCTTGACAAGACGAATTGGCAACAKATATCCATCTCTCTGTGACTGCTGATAACTTCATAACAAAGTTGACTACAAATACAAAGTTGTCAATGTCTTTGCARTTGATACAAACAAGCAACGTATAAAAAKATGCTTCAAATGAAAAMYGAGATGACTGCATTAAATATAAACAGTAGGCTATGCATGCCTCTTTCAATCATATTGGAATACATTTAATGTTCAATCAATTGAGTTCTATGTTGCTAGGCTACTGTCTGCAATTTGTCTCAATATACTTCATTAAGTGTAGCTAATTTTCATTGGGTAAGCAATCAATATTTACAGCCATAGGTTGTCATATCTCTCTAGGAGCTGATCCGTAGACAGTATTGTGAGGTAATTCTAATGTTAATGAAAGATTTGAATGGAGGATGCTGATCCAAGAGCAGCACTCCCTTTCTTTTGATCCTATCAGTATGAACACATGCTTCAACGAAGCACTTAACAACCGTTTTCTCAGCATTGTGTTTTTGGAAACGCATGTTACATCTTCGGCCATTGTGGAAAAGATGCATCATTAAAGCAATTGTTTCAAAAGCTTCAAAAGTTCCAGCGCTATCGGAAAACCGGGCCCAAGTTGAAACAAGAAGACCAGACTTCAAATCTTGAAATCAATTAACATTACCTGACGAAAATGGTTTGTTTGTAGATTATGGAGTTATTTATTTTCATTAATAAAATGTAGTCTTCTAAATGTATAGGCCTAGCCTACGTTTCATATGAAATGTAGGCTATTAGTGGTGTTGGCATACGATGCAAGCGCCTTCGATTTCAGCAACAGGGAAGTGGACAGCCCCCCCCCCCCTCCAACTGGATCATGTACAAAACAGAACATGCCCCCAACTGCCTCTTACAAGTTAATGCTACGTGCTTGTTTGGGAAACACTTTTAAAAAGTTGGATAGTAAATAACTATGCATCTGGTACATTATGACCATCATAATGCTTAAGTTACATCACAACTAGGACACCAGGCCCTGATCTGTCGGTCTCTCCTGGACTATGTCACCTTCAATGTTCTCCAGACAGTCCCAGGGAAAAGGGCCTCACACTTAGAAAAACAAATTGGCAGTTGGCTAAGCTATTGTTTACAATGTTTATTTGTCCARTTGTGTAAGCGACTATGCAGGGGAAAAGAGCAGAGGCACAGAGCAGCTTGACATATAAGACCTACAAATCCACGCTTCTCGAATTTCCAGTGACGTTATGAATAGGCCTAATAGTAGGTCACTCACGCCAAAGTTTGAGGTAGGCCAAATTGGAAGGTCGTCCCTTCAGGCCAAAATGAATGGTGCACGGTTTGAACCAGAACTGGTAATTTTGTTTCAGTCAAAGCATATATACTGCCTAGTGGCGCACTGAGTTTTGGCCACATAAAAAAAGAAATGTGACGATTCAGCTTCAGCTAACCATCCTAAAATCTCATTACAAATGAGGTGTTTTTGGTGTAACAGTAAAGTTATGGGCCTACTGTGCTACAGTATGCTATTATATTCGGTTCTSTTACGTAAAATATAATTCATCATTATGTGATCTTGCAGTAATTGATTCAGCTTGAGAAATGATTTTCCAGAAATATTTTAACCTGCTCTGTATTCTCAAACTGAAATAAATCAGGGCGCACTGCTCCCTCGAGCTCCTGCATCACTAAACCCCTGAACATAATGTAACATATCATACTAAATGTGAGTGTTGCTGATTTAAGTACTTGATAATACGAATTTCCCTGACACCATGTTGCCCTAGAGTCTAGACCAACAAGCCAGATTAACAGAAAAAAATGTAATAAGAGCATCACTTTCAACTCAAGTGCCACATACGTTGGTGTAGGATTCAAGCTCTGATGTCCCTCTAGTGACAGCAGCAGTACTTCACAGCGCCACCTGATGGTGGAGTACTACCAGTAAAGAATCTAAGTTGACATTAYGTTGTATTTATCTTGATTTCAAAGCCTGTTTTCATGTGTCAAGGACACGCTCGTTGGTCTAGGTGTATGATTCTTGCTTAGGGTGTGAGAGGTCCCGGGTTCAAATACCGGACCAGCCCTGGTTTTAGGGTAGGCCATCCAGTTTATAAATAAAGTGAGGTGTAAAGCCTGTTCCATGGGCCTTTTCCCTAGTAGCCTGTCGCCACTAGATGTTGTCATATGGTGGTAAAAATATTTGGATTTATTTATCCTTTATTCATAACGGTGATCCCTCTGAAATGAACACACTGAAATGAAAAAAATATACTGTATATATTTCAAAAGGGGGGGTCTTTCCCAAGAGAAAGCAATTAAACATATGTTTTGAACTATGAACAATACAGAACACATTCAATCAAACCCAGTAACATAATTTACGGGATAAGTAAAAGAAAAAAACAACCACAGCATTCTTCCATTGCTGTCTAAATGTTTATTCCTGCTCTCAGAACCATATTTACAGTCATGAAACAAGCAAACTTTGCTTGTGTAGGAAAAGGGAGGTGGTTTTTGACTCCTCCAGGAAATCCAGAAGGTGGTTTTGATTGAATAGCACCCTGGGGGTATGGAGGAGGAGCTGTGGTGTTCAATCAACAGAACACTGGCAGCCACAGACAGAGATGCCTGGCTTTGTTTCAGTATCCGCACTCCATTTAAAATGCCTTTTGGCCCTGGATTAGGCTCATCTGTATCTGATAGTAGTTAAGGGGGCAGGCCGATAGACGTGGTTTCAGTCTGAATTTGTGTCATAAAAAATGGCTTACCAAAGATATTTATAACTAACCCAAGTCAGTTAATATGTGTTGTTTATAGTGGGAACAAATGAAGCATAGTGGGCAGAAATAGCCAAACTGGAGCTAGCTAGATCCTATTAGCGCGTTGTAGCATATATTTCCATTAGGGAACGCCTCCTCTGTGAAGTGCGCATCTGCACAAACTCAATTCGGCCTTGCACTCCTTCTAAACAACGCAGGTTTTAAACTTTGGCAAAGAAATTTAGCAGTGTTCGTAACAGATTCTAGTTTTGGGAACAGACAAATGTATTGAGATCAGATGTTTCATCGATAACAACTTTAGCAGAATGTAGGCCCAGTTTCACCTAGCTCCATCCTCCCCCACTACCTGTGACTGGATTTCCTCTCACKACCATATTTGGTAGTAGTAAACKGTTCTAAACGGATGTTTCAGCTTTATAGCCCCTGTGACGTGTCTGGGTTACGCCTTCTGTCTGTGCCCTTACTGTATGATGCAAACACAATCCATTTCCTCATTATAAGTGGTATGTTAATGTGGCTATTGGAACACACTACAGGTAGAACTGTGTCRGAAAGAACCTGCCAGAAGGAAGAAACCACATCAGCCACTCCTGCCTTTACCACAGGCTCTGTACCTACCTTCAGTRTAGCCACAGATTCAGATAGAGGACAAGATGAGTTTGAGTGATTTTGAGATTCGCCTTGCCAGGATGGTTAGGAAATACCCAAACCTTTACAATTCAAAAGATACAAGTAAAAATGATAATGATTGGGTTMAAATCGCTCGTATTGTCAGCAAAGGCAAAAGAGAAATAGACTTACGTTTTTGCAGGACAACATGGAGAAGGCTGAGAGAGAACTATGCCAGGGAGCATAAGATCAAGATCACGAGCAGGAATTCAAGTGTTGGACCAGAAAGTCCTGAGATATTACAGGAGTTGGACTGGCTCTCCTCCTTCATAAAACACAAAACCCAACCGACCCAAGTTCCAGGAGGAAAGGTGAGCTGTGTAGCATATTTGATTGAAGTAAGACATTCAGAGGACTTTATCGTATTTTCTTCTGATTGATATAATATAATCTCACGGATGGGCGGGACCTAGTGGTTAGATGAGATGCTACGCCTAGGTTGACATGTATCTTCACAACGTTTATCTGTTCAACTCTCCTTGTGATAGAACTTCACTCGAGGGGGGGGGGGGTTCTCCACTCACACAGAAACATTGCAGTGAAAACACACCAACTCATTTATTGATGTTTTGAAAGAATTATAAATATAATATTTAGTTAGAAATGTATTTCTGTATGGTTTATAATTTCAGGATGTCCTTTGAACATACAACTAATGTCCTTTGAACATACAACTAAGCTTTATAGAACCTCCTTGACAAGCTATTAACACAAAGGAGTTTTCTCCTTCTCATACTGGTGTCACGGTGTGTGTGTGTGCGTCCATTAATGCAAACCTTTAGTTTCTTATTATGCCACCAAGATTCTGTCAGGGAGAAGACAAGGAGAGACTGGAGGCAATCGAGGCTGCCGTTTAATCCCCTTGTCCACCCCTGCAGCAGACAGCACCTTTACCCCTCCTGTGACCACACACCCCAGATCCGACAGACCCACATCTACCCTGAYACAGTCTGGGGACAGCCCCTCTTCATCTAAACCAAGCTCCAGCTCTACCAGTGGACCAGCCCAACTAAGGAAGAGGTCACATGACAGAGTAGATCAAGGCTCCAGTAAGAACCCTAAGAAGGCTGATAATACCAGAGAGCATAGGGTCAGTAGTATGGGAGGTAGTGATGATGAYGCCTTACTTGGCCAAATGATAACTTCAATGCTCCACAAATTGCCAMCTGAACTGAAGTCCCAAGCTAAATCAGAAATACATAAACTGCTTTCTGTAATGGAGGAAAAGCTCTCCCAGACKCAGCATCATAGTCRGAGAAAATAAGAGTACCATCAGTCTATTAACAAAAACTAGATTTAACACAAATATATATTTTAAAACATTTTATTTTGAAAACTGTAGCATAGGTTTTTATATTAACATGCATGATAGGCTAGAGTAAGTAAAGCATGTTTGCCAGCGTTATTTCAGATGTACACTATGTGCAACGTCTTTTACAATTGAACATGTACTGTAACTAACAGCCAATGACGCTCTCCTGAGCTAATGCCTAAGCTTTAGGATATAGAGCAAACACCGTATTGTATTGCACAGGTGGTTATAACCCCAATCGGTCATATAAGAACATATGTTTGGGGTTTCAATTGGGAAATGAAATTCAAATCAAACTGAAATKAGTATGTAAAAGGTTATTGAATCTGTTTACTTGGTACATTTATCAAAGTCATCTTGAACCACCAACACTGTGTAAATAAAATCACACTGATTTGCACCTCTACCTGCCTGCCTGTTGCTGAATCTTTGTCCATACAACTACTACAAGCTCCCTATTTTACATTTGGTATGCAAAAGAGTGAGTATGCAAAAGAGTATTGCGCTGAATACAACAGGTGTAGACATTACAGTGAAACTCTTACTTGCAAGCCCTTAACCAAAAATGCAGTTTTAAGAAAAATAAGTGTTAAGAAAGTATTTACTAAAATAAACTGAAGTAAAAAATAAATAAATAAAAAACAAGATAATAATTAAAGAGCAACAATAAAATAACAGTAAAGAGTCTATATACAGGGGGAGGTGGTACAGANTAACCTTTTGGATTGACTTTTGTCTGATGAACATATTTACATCTGTTTACACAGTCATGTCCTCATTTTGTACATTACTTATATTCTATATTTACATTTTGCACATAACTTACACATATTCCATATTAACMTTATGTACATTACTTGGCTGTTTACCTAGACTAGAACATCCATAATATTGTAATARATTACCCACCCACTTAACTTGATAGTTATCTAGAATGAGAAGTTCTTCATAAKGTGGGAAACTGGTGGAGGAATATACTGTATAATACCTAAAGAATTCCAYGTAGGAAAATACAAATGATAGGGGAGAACACTAGTTGGAATGACATTCCTGAATGTAATGAATCTACCCCATGTTTCTGGTCCCCACTAGTCTCCCCACTAGTCTCTCCCCACTAGTCCCCACTAGTCTCTCCCCACTGGTCCCCACTAGTCCTCCTCCTGTTTAACCAGACAGCAGCCAGGAGGACAGCAAAAGTAGCAGCAGCTTCCACACTCCCAATGATGAAACCTGCATTGTCATCCTCTGGAACTGAACAGAAGAAAAAAAATGTTAATGAATTATGGGTACTTGTTTAGGCGTTGGTCTTAGTATGACATGACATAAGTCAGGGACACTCCTCCACAGCTTCTCAGTGCTTACAAAGATCGTATTACAGTTCTTATTGTAAATGTCCATGAGAAAATGGTAATTGGCTATGTAATTTGAAGTCAACAGTGCAGACATTAATTGCAAGTGACGTAATTATGATCTGTGGTATTCCAACTAGTTTTGGATTAAAACTCAACTGTGAAATGTTTTCCAACATTTGGCCGTTGACGAGTAAAAAATKGTCCCCAAAATTGGACTTCATTGGCCAGGAAAGAGGACACCTCTCCACACAGTAAATGCTTTATCATTGAGGTAATTCGTTTTTATTTTGCACGTTTGGGAATTTGTGGTTTGAGGTMAAAATAAATTAATAGCCTATGACTATATGCATAGAGTTAAATGTTTTACCAATATTCAAAGGCAAAAATKATCAATTAACATGACGGAGGTCCTTTTTGTGGACTGAAAATGTTAGCCTCTCTACATAGTATGCCGTAACATTCACAGTTTCTCTGTATGATCATAATTACTAACTCCAGTTGGTCTTGACAACCTGAGTGTTCCAGTCTGATGGTGACTTCATCCTCAGGGTATAATGACACAGGGCGAGACCCAGATGCAGACATAGGAGGCAGATGGTTCGAGTCTCTGATATTTATTGAACAACCAAGGGGCAGGCTAGAGGCAGGTCGAGGACAGGCAAAAGTTCATAAACCAGGTCAGAGTCCAAACGGTACAGGGCGGCAGGCAGGCTCGAGGTCAGGGCAGGCTGAATGGTCAGGCAGGCGGGCTCAGTGTCAGGGCAGGCAAGAGGTCAAATCAGAGTCTAGTAAAAAAACAGGAACTCAGAAAACACGCTGGTAAGCTTGACAAGACGAATTGGCAACA
>NC_036869.1:7453684-7455241 GCF_002910315.2 Salvelinus sp. IW2-2015
ACACACACAGGATAAAACAGTCAGCTTAGAGAGTGAACACACACACAGGGTAAAACAGTCAGCTTAGAGAGTGAACACACACACGAAGAGACACAGGATAAAACAGTCAGCTTAGAGAGTGAACACACACACACGAAGAGACACAGGATAAAACAGTCAGCTTAGAGAGTAAACACACACACGAAGAGACACAGGATGAAACAGTCAGCTTAGAGAGTAAACACACACACACGAAGAGACAGGACAAAACAGTCAGCTTAGAGCACAGTGCAGTGTATACACACACACACACACACACCTCTGCCTCCTGGTGGACATAGACAGAAACACATGAGAGTTCATATATTCCCATGAGTATGATCGTGGCCACATGATAGCATTATCTCAGTAACAGGTACTCAGAATGGCAGGGAAAACATTATTGTATAAGGAAGACTATGTAGAAAGCAATAGGCCTATACAGAAATATAAGTATTTCTATAGAAATCCAACAGTACTTTCTTTGACTATGTTAATGTTAGGTAGACCCAGTAGTAAGTAGCTGGATAAACGGATCTATACATTACTCAACATTTCTTCAAAATGTAATACATTCCTCTTTCCTTCCTACACTACCCTCTTGCTCTTTTTTCCCTCCCTCCCTCCAAAATAAATGACTTTACCAAACTGCATTATGGGAAATGGTTATGACAGACAGTAACTCAACGCTATAGCAACCACTCTCTTCCTCTCTCTATTTCTCTCTTCTGTTCATTATGGTCCGTCTGTCAGTGACCTTGGCTACACACAGGAGGAGAATGGAGTCAGACAATAGAGGAATGACACACACAATCAAAAACACACCAAGACATCATTTTCAACACTAAAAGAGTTGAGAACTCGCAGATGAGGGGTCAAAGGTCAAGCGTATGGGGTCTGACCTCTCAGTAGCCACGGGTGACAGCTATAAACTCTCACACTCAGAATGCATGTGTGTGTAGCTCCATGTCTGGTAGAGGTCAGTGTGTGTAGCTCCATGTCTGGTAGAGGTCAGTGTGTGTAGCTCCATGTCTGGTGGAGGTCAGTGTGTGTAGCTCCATGTCTGGTAGCGGTCAGTGTGTGTAGCTCCATGCCTGGTAGCTGGGTTAGCGGTCAGTCTGGTGTCGTCAGGCTCCAATGCCGGGTAGCGGTCAGTGTGTGTAGGCTCCAGTGCTGTGGGCTAGAGGTCCAAGGGTGTGTGAGAGGCGCAGTGTGTGTAGCTCCATGCCTGGTAGAGGGTCCAAGTGTGTTGGTAAGAGGGTACAGTGTGTGGTAGCTCCATGCCTGGTAGAGGTCAGTGTCTGTAGTGTGTGTAGCTCCCATGCTGGTAGAGAGGTCAGTGTGTGTGAGCTCCATGTCTGGTAGAGGTCAGTCGTGAGACGCAGTGGGTGAGGTCCAGGGAGCTCACCATGTCTGTAGAGGTTTCAGTGTGTGTAGCTCCCATGCTGGTAGAGGCTCAGTGTGTTGTAGGCTGCCATGTCTGGTAGTGACAGTCAGTTGTGTGTAGCTCCAGCGCTGGTAGAGGATCAGTGTGTGTAA
>NC_036869.1:7456185-7531434 GCF_002910315.2 Salvelinus sp. IW2-2015
AGAGGTCAGTGTGTGTAGCTCCATGCCTGGTAGAGGTCAGTGTGTGTAGCTCCATGTCTGGTAGAGGTCAGTGTGTGAAACAATTAGCGAATGTGTCATGTTCCATTAGCTTTGTTTATGAAGAACCCAGGATTATCTCTCTCACACACACACACACACACACACACACACACACACACACACACACACACACACACACCTGATAAGAAGGCAACTTTTTCCTTTAGAATAGGCAACACCTCCATCGCTCTCATGTCTTCATTTTTACGAAAACCTGGAGAGAGAGGGAAAGACAGAAGTGTTAGGATTTTTTACAGAAACTCCCAATGTTTAAATGTTCTCCTCTTCCATTGACAGGTTTCAGGAAAAATAGGCCTAGTTTTATCCAACTTGTTCTACAATTCAAATTTCAGACTTTGTATTTCTTCCTTGAGTATGGGGAATAGGAGGTTGATTTTTTCAGCATCACAGTCAAAGAAAGAAAGTTTTCAGAATGGGAAACACGATATTGATTTTGTCTGGCTGGAGTAACTGTTGAAGAGTGGTGGAGAGAATAGGTTTATTTCGGGCTCAGTTGATGGGAGGAAAATCCCTGCCACTGAAGAAGCCATCTGACTGACAGATGTTTCCACTGACTCCTAGAAACTGGCTTTGAACCCTAGTTTAATGATGCAAGAACACACACACAGAGGAATAAGTCAGGGTTTCAGAAGTAGGAACTTACACCTGCTTCAAGAGTTAAAAAGGGAAGGTTGGTCAAACAAAGAGCGGTTGTATTAGTGTCTTACCCAGAGAGAGACGAGGAGAAAAAGGTATAGTTTATTTCCTGGTTATGTGTTGACAAAAATGAGACCACTACCTGTCCTTCACTAAACAGAGAAAAACCTACCTACCTACACCCCAAAACAGCACAACACCTACACCACAGTAGCAGCACGACATAAATAGCTCATTATTTCATATTGAGATAAAGAGGCCCTGCTGGCCAATTCATCTCTAACCCTGTGTCTCTACTATTTTCTCTCTATCCCCTGTTTCCCTCTTCAATCTCTCCATATCATGCAGGAGTTGGACTATATTGTTTATGCCACCATTCTACCCTCTCTCTATCACTCTCTTTCCCTCCCTTCTTCCCTTACTCTCTCCCTGCAGACTCATACATTTGTGTGCTTAGAGTTATCCAGGACAACACAGTCATTACAGAGAGAGACAGAGAGAGATACAACCAGACCACAGACCAAACAAACCCTAGCCACAACCTATATAGGCCCCCCCAGATCAGACCTATGCCCCTTCTGCCCACCACCCCTGCACCAAGGACCTCAACATGGCAGCCAGACATATGCCCAGGCCGTGAGCAGAGTAACAGGCCCAACCCCCACTAATGCACCCGCCCAAGCCACATCCATCGACCTAAGAGGCATTCACCAGACGCTCAGCATGCACTTCACACCTAATGGTCCAAGCCTTTTTATTTTACCAGGTAAGTTGACTGAGAACACGTTCTCATTTACAGCAACAACCTGGGGAATAGTTACAGGGGAGAGGAGGGGGATGAATGAGCCAATTGTAAACTGGGGATTATTAGGTGACCGTGATGGTTTGAGGGCCAGATTGGGAATTTTAACCAGGACACCGGGGTTAACACCCCTACTCCTATGATAAGTGCCATGGGATCTTTAATAACCTCAGAGAGTCAGGACACCCGTTTAACATCCCATCCGAAAGACGGCACCCTACACAGGGCAGTGTCCCCAATCACTGGGGCATTGGGATATTTTTTAGACCAGAGGAAAGAGCACCTCCTACTGGCCCTCCAACACCACTTCCAGCAGCATCTGGTCTCCCATCCAGGGACTGACCAGGACCAACCCTGCTTAGCTTCAGAAGCAAGCCAGCAGTGGGATGCAGGGTGGTATGCTGCCTGCAAAACCACAAGAATAACACCGGACACTATGGAACACAAATCCTTTACCATCTCTTCCTGAAATATACAAGATCTGAGGTCATCTGCCTTTGGCCTAAAGCGCAGGAACACAGACTTCACCAAAGAAATCGGAAATGCAGACATTGTCATCCTACAAGAAACATGGTATAGAGGAGATGAACCCACGTGTTGCCCTCTAGGTTACAGAGAGCTGGTAATCCCATCCACCAAACTACCAGGACTAAAACAGGGAAAAGTATGCTAATTTGGTATAGAGCAGACCTAACTCACTATTAAAATTTATCAAAACAGGAGCATTTTAGATAGAAATAAATAAGGAAATGATCTCAACAGAGAAAAATGTCCACGTGTGCTACCTACAGTACCTTCCGAAAGTATTCAGACACCTTGACTTTTTCCACATTTTGTTACGTTACAGCCTTCTTCTAAAATTGATGYAATTGTTTCCCCCCTCATCAATCTACACACAATACCCCATAATGACAAAGCAAAATCAGGTTTTTAGAAATTGGATGGGGAATGTCGCTGCACAGCTATTTTCAGGTCTCTCCAGAGATGTTAGATTMCCTTCAAGTCTGGGCTCTGGCTGGGCCACTCAAGGACATTCAGAGACTTGTCCTGAAGCCACTCCTCCGTTGTCTGGCTGTGTGCTTAGGGTCGTTGTCCTATTGGAAGGGGAACCCTCGCCCCAGTCTGAAGTCCTGAGTCTGAGGTCCTGAGCGCTAGTCTCCCAGTCCCTGCCACTGAAAAACTTCCCCACAGCGTTATGCTGCCACCACCATGCTTCACCGTAGGGATGATGCAAGGTTTCCTCCAGACGTGATGCTTGGCATCCAGGCCAAAGAGTTCCATCTTGGTTTCATCAGACCAGAGAATCTTGTTTCTCATGGTCTGAGAGTCTTTAGGTGCCTTTTGGCAAACTCCAAGCGGGCTGTCATGTGCCTTTTACTGAGGAGTGGCTTTCATCTGGCCACTCTACCATATAGGCCTGATCGGTGGAGTGCTGCAGAGATGGTTGTCCTTCTGGAAGTTTCTCCCATCGCCACAGAGGAATTCTAGAGCTCTGTCCTAGACCTTCTCCCCTCATTGCTGTGTGGCCGGGCAGCCAGCTCTAGGAAGAGTCTTGGTGGTTCCAAACTTCTTCCATTTAAGAATGATGGAGGCCACTGTGTTTTTGGGGACTATCAATGCTGCAGACATTTTTTAGTACCCTTCCCCAGATCTGTGCATCGACATAATCCTGTCTCGAAGCACGACGGACAATTCCTTCCACCTCATGGCTTGGTTTTTGCTCTGACATGCACTGTCAACTGTGGGATCTTATAGAGACAGGTGTGTGCCTTTCCAAATCATGTCCAATCAATTCAATTTACCACAGCTTGACTCCAATCAAGTTGTAGAAACATCTCAAGGATGATCAATGGAAACAGGATGCAGCTGAGCTCAATTTCGAGTATCATAGCAAAGGGTCATAGCATAAGGATACTTATGTAAATACTTTATTTTATTTTATACATTTGCAAAAATTAATAAAAACCTGTTTTTTTTGCTTTGTCATTATGAGGTATTGTGTAGATTGCTGAATATTTTTATTTAGTCCATTTAAGAATGAGACTAACGTAACAGAATGTGGAAAAAGTCAAGAGGTCTGAATACTTTCCAAAGGRACTGTACATTCCCCCAGTAGAATTKCCATACTTTAACAATGACAGTTTCTCCATATACTAGTCTGTGGCGACCTAAACGCCATAACTGGACAAGAACCTGACACTTTTAGCACACAGGGGMGCAAACCTCTACCTGGAGGTGARAGCATTTCCTCCGCAATTTGCCCCCCTAGACACAAATACAAACAACAAAAAAAGCGGGTCACAACTCTTGCAGCTCTGTCACACGCTGGGTCTGTACGTAGTCACTGGTAGGCTTCGAGGAGACTCCTATGGTAGGTACACCTACAGCTCATCCCTTGGCAGTAGTACTGTAGATCACTTTATCACTGACCTCAACCCAGGGAGGGAGTGTTCACAGTCAGTCCACTGACACACCAATCAGATCACAGCAAAATCATAGTTTACCTGAACAGTGCAATACTGAATCATGAGACATCAAAGCCGAACAAACTGCATTCTACTATAGATGYAAGAAAAGTAGTGTAGAAATCTACCAAAAAACTGTCTCAATCTCTTCTAGACAACTTCCTCTACACAACGTTTGACTACAGTAGTGAAGGTGTAAACTTGGCAGTAGAAAACCTAAACAGTATATTTGACTTTTCAGCTTCCCTATCATTTTTTTTTTTTAAAGCAGACAACATAAGAAAATGAACAACAATGACAAATGGTTTGATGAASAATGCAAAAACCTAAGAAAGAAATTGAGAAAGCTATCCATCCACAAACAGAGACCAAGAGAACCTGAGCCTGCGCCTTCACTATAGTGAAACAAACAGCACAGAAACCAGTCAGAAACCAGCTCAATGTAGAATCCAGAGAATGTAACCACTTCTGGGAAAATTGGAACACACTAAACCAACAACACAAAGAGCCATTTATCCAAAACAGAGACATATGGATAAACCACTTCTCCAATCGTTTGGCTCTATAAAAAAGAACAAACAGCAAAAACATAATCATGATCAATGACAAATCTCAGAATCAGCTTTTAAAGACTGGAGAATCCAGCGGGTTCTGGTAATTACATTGAATGAACTACAGGACAAAATACAAACCATACAACCCGAAAAGGCCTGTGGTGTTGATGGTATCCTAAATTAAATGACAAAATATACAGACCACAAATTCCAATTGGCTATACCTACACTCTTTAACATCATCCTCAGCTCTGGCATCTTCCCCAATATTTCGAGCCAAGGACTGATCACCCCAATCGACAAAAGTGGAGACAAATTTGACCCCAATAACTATCGTGGGATCTGCGCTTTCAGCATCCTACGGTTGTAAGATCTACGGTCCACTCACTAACCAAGAATTCACAAAATTGGACTACACCAAATTGAGACTGCATGCAGAATTCTGCAAAAACATCCTCCGTGTGCAACATAAAACACCAAATAATGCATGCAGAGCAGAATTAAAGCCAATTTAGGCTTAATCTGAAAATGTGGTTGGAAGCTCCGTATGGAGGGTGTGACGCAATTGCGGAGCCTCTGGAGGCTTGCAGAGGCCAAATTGAGCTCCGTACTTCATCGTCGTGTGTCTCCCAAATTGTGTAACACTGCAGAGGGCTCCGTATAGCTCCGCATTGGTTGACAGTAGGTGGGGGGTCATGTACCAACACAAACTCACTGCCTTGACAACTTCCTTCACAACAGCTCTGCACTGATCCGTGAAGCGCAAAAAGCATGAATGCCCTGAGGCCGCATCACAACTGACAGTTCACYAGAGATAACCGCTATGCCCCCCTCCAAAAATAAATTGGGTTTCCAGAAAAGGAAAGAAAGGAAACAGAGACAGATAAAGCAAAATTCAGGAGAAGAAAAAAAAAATTGCCAGAAAAAACGAGGAGATGGATTTGAGTTGTAAGTCAGTGCAGACGGCCTYCCGKACTGAGTAGCCTAGCTAGCCAATATAGCTAGCTTGATAGCCTGCTAGCTACAGGTAGCCGCCTACCGTGGACTCACTACCAGCTATGGCTAGCTAATTAGCTATTATGTCGATATTATTATAACTGTATTCCCCAATATTTGCGTGATATTTGTTAGCTAGCTAGACTAAAATTAAAACCTACCATGTAGCCTACCTATCCATACTGTAGATGCTACTACTACTACTACTACTGCTGTATACAAAGATCCCAACGTGTGTCTACTACATGAAGTGGACCTTGGAGGTGAGGCAATTGTTTTGTAGCAGCAGCAGCATAKCTAGACCATTTTTTAAATTGTAAAGTTCAGGAAACATGATGACTTAGACACACTTAAATATGTATTCTATTTGATATGTATACTGTTAAAACGTTTTTTCTTTCAGTGGTAGATTTTTAGTATGGTAACCTTTGTAGGAGCGAACATTAAACCTAAAATTCCCTTTGTTTACTCACTTCCTAGTGCTTAGAGAGCCCCAAGTAGGCAGAATGTCAGCAGAAAGCTGTCAGACTGATGCAGAGGAGAGCAGGGAGGAGGAAGAGGAGTTAAAGAGTAGCAGCAGTGCCAGTGAAGGAGTGACAGAAGAGATTGAACAAGCAAGTAGTAAGGGAAAGGAAGAGTGAACAGATGAGGTTTTAGATGATCCAGCACTGTAGCCAGAGAAAGTACAAGACCATGAAAGAGAAGCTATTGTTCACAGACTAGCCAACAGGTGTGTGAGGAGACAGAACTGTATAAAATCATGCCCCCAGACTCAGAAGGCGAGCCATTCCCCAACTATTTACAGTACAGTAAGTCAGCAAACGAAAAGAATGCAGAGAGACTGGCTTATTTATAGTAAGAGTGTAAAGGCATTATATTGCATTCCTATGTGTTTTTTTTCCTCATGGGCAAAAATAACCATCACCCAGTTCTCTGGGATGGCTATATAAGATGGCTATATGGATGGCTATACGCTGGATATAAGGATGGCTATAAGATGCTATATGGATGGCTATAAGCTGGATATAAGAATGGCTATAAACTGGATTATAAGGATGGCTATAATAATGGCTATACGCTGGATATAAGGATGGCTATAAGGATGGCTATAAGGATGGCTATAAGGATGCTATAAGCTGGATATAAGGATGGTGTCACGGCCATCAAAAGGAGGTGACCAAGGCGCAGCTTGTATGCGTACATTCTTCTTTATTTATAAGAATAAACACTGAACAAAACAAAACGTGAAGCTAAATATGGCTAGTGCAGACAGGCAACTAAACATAGAATAAGAACCCACGAAACACAAAAGGGAAATGGGCTACCTAAATATGATCCCCAATCAGAGACAACGATAAACAGCTGCCTCTGATTGGGAACCAATTCAGGCCACATAGACATACATATGCCTAGACGTTCCAACACCCCTGACATACAAAACTAGCAATACCACCCTAGCTCACACCTGACTAACCAAAATAATAAAGAAAATATAGATAACTAGGTCAGGGCGGTACAGATGGCTATAAGCTGGATATAAGGATGGCTATAAAATGATATTAAGGATGGCTATAAGATGGCAATAAGGAGGAAATAAGGATGTCTATAAGGGATGGCCTATAAGATATTAGTGAAATGGCAGAGAAACGTATGACAAACTACCAGAGCATGAGGATGGTGTCTCACAAGAACTGTTACTGGAAAAATCTGCAGCATACCGTAACAACAGCTACAGGTATAGACAGTCAGCAGAAACAAATCCGGTCAGAAATGTATAAAAACAGAGCACTTCTAMAAAGGATGTTGGATGTGACACTGTACTTAGCATCTAGGAATCTGCCATTCTGGGGGAAATCACMRAATCTTGATGATGTGCATAATGGACATACCTAGYCTTACTGGAACTGTTGTCAAATTATGACCCGCTATTACGTGAGCAKTTACAGAAAGMCAGGGWCAAAAAGAAAGGAGCACGACTGACTCATTACCTCACAGCCCTGAGAGACAAAACGAGTTCATAGGAATATGGGGTCAAAGGGTTTTGAAAACAATACTTGATGAAAGAGAAGATGCAATCTATTACTCAGTTATATGTGACGTAACTCCAGACATTTCCCATACTGACCTAAATGTATTATTGYTGAGATATGTASACAAAGATAAAGTTCAGGGAACAGGTYGATGSGAAATAATTGAYYYAAAAAWWMYAWTTWAAYYKRTTMSRWYYAAYMRRTWWMSKWWYGGSKYYAYYYGGWTWYSRTTMMTWAWWAYYAWTMGMWAWWKAWTWWTTWAWRRMYAAKKWMGYWRKMTMGMRKWTTRRTRKWTWAAAKRMYKRWKKAWWKCKWWWWWTWAAAAAATAAGTCACCAATTGRGTWGTTATTTATAATAAAGCATCTTAKAAATCTCATGACACAGACAGCTTTTGTTAACATTAGGAACCAATACTGTTTGCAATACTGTTAATTTAGGCAAAGYATGAAGGTGGAAACTAGAATCTGCTCAATTWTAGTATAGAGCAGCAGAAGCTTATAGTTAGTACATTTAATAASACATATTGTTCAGTACGTTATTTGAATCTGAAACATTCTGATTTCTATGTTAGGGGCCCGGTAGGTTTTTTTGATTTTTCTCCATGGGGCCCCAAAATTCTGTCAACGCCCCTGCCTACAGAGAGATGAACCTAGAGAAGAGTTCACAAAACACAAACAGACCCCACAGAGCCCCAGTACAGCGCCCCAGTACAGCAACACCCAACCAAATCATGAGAAAAAATAAGTTTATTAATTAATTGACACATTGGAAAGAACTAATAAAAAAAAACAAAGCAAACTGGAACGCTATTTGACCATAAACAGAGAGTACACAGGGGCTGAATACCTGACCAAGGAAAGCTTTGTCTATGTACAGACTCAGTGGCAGACCTGGCTCTCAAGAGAAGACAGGCTATGTGCCCACTGCCCACAAAATGAGGTGGAAACTGAGCTGCACTTCCTAACCTCCTGCCAAATGTATGGCCATATTAGAGAGACATATTTTCCTCAGATTATACAGACCCACAAAGAATTTGAAAACAAATGCACATTTTGATAAACTCATATCTATTGGGTGAAATACCACAGTGTGCCATCACAGCAGCAAGATGTGTGACCTGTTGCCACAAGAGAAGGGCAACCACTGAAGCACAAATACCATTGTAAATGCAAACTATATTTATCTGTCTATTAATTTTCAACTATTTGCACATTGTTAATTAACACAGCCAGTAATAACATTTGAAGTGTTATGATTACTGCTCATTTCTGATTGTTGATTTAATTTTTGTTGTATCTATTGCACTTTCTTTGGCAATGTAAACATGTTTCCCATGCCAATAAAGCCCTTTGAATTGAATTGGAGCTCGCAAGTGGCATTACTCTCTTTCTGCAATGTTACAGCGCCTCACAGAGGAGTAAGTGAGCACACACACACACACACACTATACACATACTTCTTTCTATCATGCTGTTATTCATGGACAATACATTTAGAGCTTGGGGGAAAGTAGCACACACATTCACACACACGCAGACATCTGGGGGCATGGCATGCCTCGCTTCCCAAAGGCATTGTGGGAGTATGTATTGCTATAGTAATCCTCCAATATCTGAGGTGACAAGAAAATAATGATCTACAGTTTACTCTCATTTTCATCTCTCTCTCTCAACTTCCCRGAGGGGGTACAATGAGATTATATACATAAATACAAATTGTATTGCAAAGCCCACCCACTTAAGAGAGCGGAGGTGGTTCACGCAATAGCCAAATACKTAGGTTATCTCAGTTGGTTACCATGGACTTGAATCAAATGTATTTATAAAGCCCTTTTTACATCAGCAGATGTCAAAGTGCTATACAGATACCCAGCCTAAAACCCCAAACAGCAAGCAATGCAGATGTAGAAGCACGGTAGCTAGGAAAAACTCCCTAGAAAGGCAGGAATCTAGGGAGAAACCTAGAGAGGAACCAGGCTCTGAGGGGTGGCCAGACCTCTTCTGGCTGTGCCGGGTGTAGAATGGTGATGGACGTTAAGGTTCGTCTTTACAGTAGATGAAAGTGTAAGTGGGTAGTGGAAGCCTTGTAGTGCTCTGTGAATTCACTAAACTGATACTGTATAGCTCCTCATAGCAATAGCCCTCTTTATTCAATTCTAATAACACACATCCACGTCAGATGGGAGAGTAGTGACCAGACTCAGACAGGCTCCTAGTAGTCTGCCTGTAGGAAGCAGAAGTGCGTGTGTTCCTTGGCCCTGCTCTGTATTCCATAATAATTCCAGTGTTACTTCTAGTGTGTTATGACCTGAGCTCCTCTATATTCAGCTGCCCCTGTGGTGAGCTTCTGGAACACTTTCCACACTCCCACAACCATACTCAGTCAGGGGGAGGGAGAAGGGTGAGAGTGACTGTGCATGTGTGTGTGTCTGTATGTGTGTCTGTATGTGTGTGACAGATTGGGTATATTATTAATCCCACTGTGCATTTTGAGGATAAGGAAATAAAACAGCTAATTGCTTTTAAAATACAGCTCACACACACAGTAGGATGTGTTATTTCACAGACATCTTTACACTTATGGGATTAGCTAGACAGGCCAGAATCCATAGAATTACAGCTGCAACTATACACACACAAATATCTGATACACACAAGGCCACAAAGAGACAGAGAGAGAGAGAGAGAGAGAGAGAGAGAGAGAGATAGATAGAGACAGAGAGAGACAGAGAGAGAGACAGAGAGACAGAGAGACAGAGAGACAGAGAGAAATAGTGAGAGTTGAGGATTTATGAAAGCAGCTGAGAAGTGACAGCCAGGATGGACCAGCAAAAAAAAAAAAAACGAGTGAACAAGAAAAAAAGAGAGGACGTAAAGAAAGTTAAAACCCTGCAATGCTGCTGCAGATGATGATGTCACCCTGACTCGACCACAGCAAACGGACACGGGTGGAGGGATGGGCCACTTTCGGGTTTTTTCCCACTTTCTCACCCTCACTCTTCAAAAAAAGTGGCTGTCTTTAACCATTACTTTCCCAGTCAAACCAAAGAGGGGAGAGTGGAATAGTGCAACTAGATACTCTATAAAGATACTTCCTCTCCTGATCAAAAGGCAGAATCTGAAATGGCCCTTAATTCCTTTGGTCAGAGCACCACGTGGTACACCATAAAAAAGGAACCTGTTGCTATTTTAGATGATACACCCAAAACGTTTGGCATACCCGTCAGCTGGATGAGGGCGGAGCCTGTCGGTGTGTAAAGCCACACGTGAAAAGGGTCACCAGTGTGGACGTTATCCTCCAACACGTCTGCGTGTTTTATTCCCAGTTTTACAAAGTCTGTCACTCCAACCGGCCAGGCAGCATGTGAAACTAGCTCCTCTGCTAACACACCCCCAGCTAAGCTACGCCAAAACAGATGCTAATTACATTGTGAAAGACAAGAATTAGCCCCATAATCCTATGCTATCAAAATCAAGCTAACCAAGGCTAAGAGATATTTTGGGGGCAAAAAATAAATAAAAATGCTTTTGAGGAGTGGTGCTAAGCTAGGCCAATGTATGCTAAACTAAGAAGCTAGCAGCTCCTCCTGTGTGAGCTGGTGTCCTGTGTCGGTTTAGGAGAGGAACAGGCTTCTACTCAAACTGCTCTTAATCTCATGTTTTAACTCCCTGAGTGCGTGTGTGTGGCTTAGAGAGAATTCAAATAAAATCTTACTTGTCACATGCTTCGTTAACAGGTGTAGACTAACAGTGAAATGCTTACTTATAGGCCCTTAAATGCAGAGACAAAAAAAGAGAAATAATTTTAAAGTAATAACACGTAATAATAAAAGTAATAAATACAAAATTAGTAACGATAACTTGGCTATACACTGTTTATACAAAACATTAAGAACATCTGCTCTTTCGATGACAGACTGACCAGGTGAAGCTATGATTCCTTAGATATCACCTGTTAAATCCATTTCAAATCAGTGTAGATGAAGTGGAGGAGAAATGTTTAAAAAAWATACTTTGAAGCGTTGAGACACGGATTGTATATTTGTGCCATTCAGGAGGGTGACAAAAACATGTAAATGCTTTGAACAGAGTAGTAGGTACCAGGCGTACCGGTTTGTGTCAAGAACTGCAGCACTACTGGGCTTTTCACACTCAACAGTTTCCTGTGTGTATCAAGAATGGTCCACTACCCAAAGTACATCCAGCCAACTTGACACAACTGTGGGAAGCACTGGAGTACATGGGCCAGCATCCCTGTGGAACGCTTTCAAAACCTTTTATAGTGTCCATGACTCGACGAATTGAGGCTGTTCGGAAGGTGCCCCGAATGTTTTGWACAGTCAGTGTATATACAGGTACCAGTACCGAGTCGAGGTAGATATGTACACTAGCGTTCAAAAGTTTGGGGTCACTTAGAAATGTTCTGGTTTTAGAAAGAAAAGCAATTTTTGTCCATTAAAATAACATCAAATTGATCAGAAATACAGTGTAGACATTGTTAATGTTGTAGATGAACATTGTAGCTGGAAACGGCAGATTTTTTATGGAATATCTACATAGGCGTACAGAGGCCCATTATCAGCTACTATCACTCCTGTGTTCCAATGGCACGTTGTGTTAGCTAATCCAAGTTTATCWWTATAKAAAGGCTAATTGATCATTAGAAAACCCTTTTGCAATTATGTTAGCACAGCTGAAAACTGTTGTRCTGATTAAAGAAGCAATAAAACTGGCCTTCTTTAGACTAGTTGAGTATCTGGAGCATCAGKATTTGTGGGTTCGATTACAGGCTCAAAATGGCCAGAAACAAAGGACTTTCTTCTGAAACTCGTCAGTCTATTCTTGTTCTGAGAAATGAAGGCTATTCCATGCGAGAAATTGCCAAGAAACTGAAGATCTCGTACAACGCTTTGTACTACTCCCTTCACAGAAAAGCGCAAACTGGCTCTAACTAGAATATAAAGGAGTGGGAGGCCCCGGTGCACAACTGAGCAAGAGGACAAGTACATTAGAGTGTCTAGTATGAGAAACAGACGCCTCAAGTCCTCAACTGGCAGCTTTATTAAATAGTACCCGCAAAACACCAGTCTCAACATCAACAGTGAAGAGGCGACTCCGGGATGCTTGCCTTCTAGGCAGAGTTGCAAAGAAAAAGCCATATCTCAGACTGGCCAATACAAATAAAAGATTAAGATGGGTAAAATAACACAGACACTGGACAGAGGAACTCTGCCTAGAAGGCCAGCATCCCGGAGTCACCTCTTCACTGTTGACGTTGAGGCTGGTGTTGCACCAGTCTTTTCTCCTTTGTGTGGCCATAATGCCCCGTAAAAAAATCAATGCCTTTTGCAGCCAGTGGCTGTTGTGCCCTTGGGCTGAATATAATAATTATAATTTCTCACAGGCTACAAGTGAAGACAGACACATCGGGGACGCCACCGCGTGCGTCCTTATCCAATTCCGAGGTGCATATTGAAAGAACTGTCCACATTTACTTTTCGTCAGCCAACAAGATGAGTAGGTCTAACAAACATCAAAAGCACTAGCCTGTCAATCTACTATCCCCCATAGTACAAAAGTTGACCTATTCTATTCTGTGCAATAAATAAATATTACATAGTCTGGGACAGTATTGGGATGCGATAGATCCCAAATTAATACAACCACTGTTTTAAGCAATGAGCTTGACGCAAAAGTAGAGAACATTCATCTTAAAATGTTGATAAACTACTAGGCCATTTCTTCACATTATAAGTGCAGCAATAAGCACACGGCAGTAGGTACTTAGCAAGTGTGAATGTTCCATTAGCAGAAAACACCATTCTCAAAAGGGACCTCAAATCTGATTATGCATGTAATGCTTTAATTATAAAATGTCCATTTTTATGGTGAAACTACATGTGTGCCAGTTAGGCTCTACACCCGTTGTAAAGCGGATTAAATTTGCTTCATTTTAAGAAGTTACTTGGCCACTTTAGTTGTGATACAAACCTTATCAAAATATATAGGCCTATGGACTAGGCTACATGAGGCTTGCTACTGGGATTTGAAAAAGTCGCAAAAAAAAAAACGCAAGCAATGTTTCTTGCCTTAAACTGGGCATCATTCACAAGTGATAATTTACCATTCACAAGTGACAGGCTAATATTGTCACCCATCAAAATATTCTTGATTGAATATTGTATTTACATACCCTAAATAATATTTGTGAAATGCGTTTTGATTTAGAATGGACCAGTAGATGTTATCTATGCACTTAAATAGCGAATGGAGGACGGTTTTCCCGTGGTTCATTTTCATGCCAGCCAGGTAGGCTATACTCCTGTTGTAAAGACAAGCAATGTGCTTTATATAAATATAGTAGGCCTAGCCTATAGAAAGCTGATGGGATCCTCCTCTTTTTAATAGAAGCCAGTACTCTGTTTCCTTACACAATTGCATAGCCAATAGAAATGTTGCGCAACATGAGCTCATGAAGTGTTAGATTTTCGATACATTTGCATTGATGTCAGGGTGATTAGAGGGACAATAGAGGGCTGAGTACCAGGCAGTTAGTAAGTTTGGTAGGCTGCTAATGACCATCAGCAGAATCATAGCTGGGAGAAGCCTAATTACCGTGACTAAATGGTCATGTGGAATTTGACTACTGTCATGACTCGTGACCGCTGGTGTAGGGGTAATACGGTCACCGTAACAGCCCTAGTGTGGACCGTGATAGATCTTTAGTGATGTGGACACCGAGCAACTTGAAGCTCTCGACCCGATACCCCCATGCTTGGCCCTCTTTTTCCTGTAGTCCACGATCAGCACCTTTGTCTTGCTGACATTGAGGCAGTTTGTAGTCCTGGCAGACCTCCTCCCTATTGGCTGTCTAATCGTTGTTGGTGATCAGGCCTACCACCGCCGTGTCGTCAGCAAATGTAATGGTGTAGGGAGACTGGGAGTACACGAAGGGACTAAGCACGCGCTCCTGAGGGCCCCCCCATGTTGAGGGTCAGCATGGCAGATATGTTGTTGCCTACCCTCACCACCTGGAGGCAGCATGTCAGGAAGTTCAGGATCCAGTTGAAGAGTGAAGTGTTCAATGCCAGGGTTCTTTACCTAGTGATGAGCTAAAGAGGGCACTATGGTGTTGAACGCTGAGCTGTAGTCAATGAACAGCATTTTCACATTGATGTTCCTCTTGAATAGAGATTGCATCATCTGTGGATTTGTTTGGGCGTTATGTGAATTGGAGTGGGTGGGTCCAGAGTGTCTGAGATGATGGTGCTGATGTGAGCCATGACCAGCCTTTCAAAGCACTTCATGGCTACAGACGTGAGTGGTACTGAGCGATAGTCATTTAGACGGGCTACTTTCCCGTTCTTGGACATAGGGACTACGGTGGTCTGCTTGAAACATGTAGGTTTTACAGACTGGGTCAGGGAGAGGTTGAAAATGCCAGTAAAGACACTTGGCCAGCGCATACGTCCTGGTAATCTGACTTTTGAATGTTAACCTGTTTAAAAAGGTCTTACTCACATCGGCTACGAAGAGAGTGATCACACAGTCATCTGGAACAGCTGGTGGTTTCATGCATGGTTCAGTGTTGCTTGCCTCAAAGCAAGCATATAAAAAGGCATGTAGCTCCTCTGGTAGGCTCGCGTCACTGGGCAGCCCGCCCTTTGTAAACCGTGATAGTTTGCAAGCCCTGCCACATCCGASGAGAGTCAGAGCCGGCGTAGTAGAATTCAATCTTAGTCCTGTATTGAAGCATTTCCTGTTTATGGTTAGTCTGGGGTCGTAGCAGGATTTCTAATAAGCATCCGGATTAATGTCACGCTCCTTGAAAGCGGCAGTTCTAGTCTTTAGCTCAGTGTGGTTGTTTCCTGTAATCCATGGCTTCTGGTTGGGTATGTACAGTGGGGCAAAAAAGTATTTAGTCAGCCACCAATTGTGCAAGTTCTCCCACTTAAAAAGATGAGAGAGGCCTGTAATTTTCATTCAATCCATTGTAGGATTTGGTGGAAGATAAGTATTTGGTCACCTACAAACAAGCAAGATTTCTGGCTCTCACAGACCTGTAACTTCTTCTTTAAGAGGCTCCTTTGTCCTCCACTCGTTACCTGTATTAATGGCACCTGTTTGAAATTGTTATCAGTATAAAAGACACCTGTCCACAACCTCAAACAGTCACACTCCAAACTCCACTATGGKCAAGACCAAAGAGCTGTCAAAGGACAACAGAAACAAAATTGTAGACCTGCACCAGGCTGGGAAGACTGAATCTGCAATAGGTAAGCAGCTTGGTTTGAAGAAATCAAACTGTGTGAGCAATTATTAGGAAATGGAAGACATACAAGACCACTGATAATCTCCCTCGATCTGGGGCTCCACGCAAGATCTCACCCCGTGGGGTCAAAATGATCACAAGAACGGTGAGCAAAAATCCCAGAACCACACGGGAGGACCTAGTGAATGACCTGCAGAGAGCTGGGACCAAAAGTAACAAAGCCTACCATCAGTAACACACTACGCCCCCAGGGACTCAAATCCTGCAGTGCCAGACGTGTCCCCCTGCTTAAGCCAGTACATGTCCAGGCCCGTCTGAAGTTTGCTAGAGAGCATTTGGTGATCCAGAAGAAGATTGGGAGAATGTCATATGGTCAGATGAAACCAAAATATAACTTTTTGGTAAAAACTCAACTCGTCATGTTTGGAGGACAAAGAATGCTGAGTTGCATCCAAAGAACACCATACCTACTGTGAAGCATGGGGGTGGAAACATCATGCTTTGGGGCTGTTTTTCTGCAAAGGGACTAGACGACTGATCCGTGTAAAGGAAAGAATGAATGGGGCCATGTATCGTGAGATTTTGATGAAAACCTCCTTCCATCAGCAAGGGCATTGAAGTGAAACGTGGCTGGGTCTTTCAGCATGACAATGATCCCAAACACACCGCCCGGGCAACGAAGGAGTGGCTTCGTAAGAAGCATTTCAAGTCCTGGAGTGGCCTAGCCAGTCTCCAGATCTCAACCCCATAGAAAATCTTTGGAGGGAGTTGAAAGTCCGTGTTGCCCAGCAACAAGCCCCAAAACATCACTGCTCTAGAGGAGATCTGCATGGAGGAATGGGCCAAAATACCAGCAACAGTGTGTGTGAAAACCTTGTGAAGACTTACAGAAAACGTTTGACCTCTGTCATTTGCCAACAAAGGGATATAACAAAGTATTGAGATAAACTTTTGTTATTGACCAAATACTTATTTCCACCATAATTGCAAATAAATTCATTAAAAATCCTACAATGTTCATTTTTCTGAATTTTTTCTCATTTTGTCTGTCATAGTTGAAGTGTACCTATGATGAAAATTACAGGGCCTCTCATCTTTTTAAGTGGGAGAACTTGCACAATTGGTGGCTGACTAAATACTTTTTTGCCCCACTGTACGTACGGTCACTGTGGGGATGATGTCGGTAAACTCCTCAATCCTGGAACATGACAACACAGCAGTAAAATAAACAGTCAGAGACAGACCAACAGTAACATGACCACCCCCAGCAGTGAAGGAGAGAGAGAGAGAGAGGATAGAGGGAGTATGGGGGGATATTTGGGTGAGGAGTTACTCAGGCCAGAAAGTCATACGATAGATTGAAGGGATCCATAGCTACAGCCAATCTATGTCTGGCATCTACGGAATCATACATGAGCAAGTGACAAYGGGTCAAATAATCCTGTGTTACGGAGTGTGTGTGTGTCCTTGTTAATGAACTTGACAATTCTGTAGGTTGTTCTTCCTGAGAATGATGACCATGGCGTCGTGTTCACGGTCAAAATCAGAACAAGGCCAGTATGTATCATTTCAAGGCAAATAAGGCAAGACCAAATCAATATCTGCTGCGTGTGAAAGCCTACGTCATCGGTTTCTCTTTATGTAGGACTGGACTCAAACAGACACATCAAAGGCTGCGGATTAGGGAGGGCTCCAGGAGGTGAAGTGAGCATTAGTTCCTTGCAGTCACAAAGCAATTTACAGACAAACACACACACACTGAAAAACACGTACAAACATGCACAGAAGAGAAATGTGTGCGTGTGTGTGTGTGTCAGTCAGTCAGTATATGCCAGTTGCCAGGACAGATGGAGAGGGAGGAATGGAGAGCAGAGAAGTTCTCTTCATACCATCTCTCACTCAAACATGTTGATATGATGATCCAGAGCATGTTAAAGTGCTAATCTCATAATGGTTATGGTCCGGATTAAACTCATGACAACTGATCTGAAGTCAGCTGTTACAGGGGCCTCATGAGGGGCCAGAGGGAGAGAATTGGTCAGGCCGGTTTGGGTAATGTTAAGTTTGAGATAGCATAGAGGGCGTGCCTAAATACATTGCATCACTGGCCTTTTCCAACTGAGGCCTGTGTTGGAATTCCTGGTATTCGCATAAACTGGTTCCCATTCTCCAGAGTAGAGCAGGGAGGATATGGGAATAGAGGAGAACTGTTTGGATAACAGACAATTATTCAAACAATACTCATGGCATTTGTTTCAACAGTAACCTGGGGAAAATGTTCTGCACTATCATGAACAGCAAATTACTGCACTCTCTCAGTGGAATCAAATTGGATTACTACCTAATTATAAAACATCAGACCATATAAATACCCTACACACKCCCCAAWTGAAAWATATGTAAAAYAAWAWAAATATTATCTCCTGCTTTGTAGATTTCCAAAAAGCTTTTAGATTCAATTTTGCATGAAGGCATTTTATTAAAACTAATTACAAAATGGTGTGGGTGTAAAAACATTTCACGTCATCAAATCAAGGTACAGAAATAACAAGTGAGCAGTCAAAATTGGAGATAAACATACAGATTTATTTTCCCAAGGGTGCGGAGTAAAACATGGGAACAACTTGAGCTCAAAGTCTATTTAATACCTATATAAATGAATTGGCTAAAACACTTGAGCAARCAACAGCCCCTGGTCTCACTCTCAAAATCACAGAAATAAAATGCTTCCTGTTTGCAGATGATCTGGTGCTTCTGTTCCCCACAAAAGATGAGCTACAGCAACAGTTCTGTTGCACCTGGGCACTGACAGTCAATCTAAAAAAAGACAAATATTATATTCCAAAAGAGGTCCAGATGTCAGGGAAATTATTCAGACCCCTTGACTTTTCCACATTTTGTTACGATACAGCCTTCTTCTAAAATGTATTTATCCCCCCCAAATCTACACACAATACCCCTTAATGACAAAGCAAAAACAGGTAAAATATTTATGCAAATTCATGAAAAATACAAAACTGAAATATGACATTTACATAAGTATTCAGACCCTTTACTTAGTACTTTGTTGAAGCACCTTTGGCAGCGATTACAGCCTCGAGTCTTCTTGGMTATGACGCTACAAGCTTGGCACACCTGTATTTGGGGAGTTCCTCCCATTCTTCTCCGAGGATCCTCTCAAGCTCTGTCAGATTGGATGGGGAGCGTCACAGCACAGCTATTTTCAGGTCTCTTCAGAGATGTTCGATCGGCTTCAAATCCYGACTCTGGCTGGGCCACTCAAAGACATTCAGAGACTTGTCCCGTAACCACTCCTGCGTTGTCTTGGCTGTGTTTAGGGTTGTTGTCCTGTTGGAAGGTGAACCTTTGCCCCAGTCTGAGGTCTTGAGAAGGTTTTCATCAAGGATCTCTCTGTACTTTGCTCCGTTCATCTTTCCCTCAATCCTGACTAGTCAGCATGATGCTGCCACCAACATGCTTCACTGTAGGGATGGCGCCAGTTTTCCTCCAAACATGATGCTAAGAATTCAGGCCAAAGAGTTCAATATTGGTTTCATCAGACCAGAGAATCTTGTTTCTCATGGTATGAGAGTCCTTTAGGTGCCCTTCGGCCAACTCCAAGTGGGCCGTCATGTGCCTTTTACTGAGGAGTGACTTCTGTCTGGCAGAGACGGTTGTCCTTCTGGAAGGTTCTCCCATCTCCACAAAGGAACTCTGGAGCTCTGTCATTGTGACCATCGGGTTCTTCGTCACCACCCTGACCAAGGCCCTTCTGCCCCGATTGCTCAGTTTGGCCGGGCGGCCAGCTCTAGGAAGAGTCTTGGTGGTTCCAAACTTCTTCCCTTTAAGAATGATGGAGGTCACYGTGTTCTTGGGGACCTTGAATGCGGCAGAAATGTTTTGGTACCCTTCCCCAGATCTGTGCCTCGACACAATCCTGTCTCGTAGCTCTATGGACAATTCCTACGACCTCATTGCTCTAACATGCATTGTCACCTGTGGGACCTTATATAGACAGGTGTGTGCCTTTCCAAATCCTGTCCAATGAATTGAATTTACCACAGGTGGACTCCAATCAAGTTGTAGAAACATCTAAAAGGATGGTCAACGGAAACAAGATACACCGGAGCTCAATTTCGAGTTTCATAAGAAAGGGTCTGAATACTCTATGTAAATAAAAGTATGTTCTTGATTTTTTATACTTTTGCAAAAATAATAATTTCCACCACCCATGTTGGCGAGAAAAAATAAATACAACACCCCCAAAGTACTTTGCGTGGCTAGAAGACACCACAAAAAAAATGGAAGCACTGTAAGACAGTACACGAGGCAGACTATCTGACAGAATTATAGACTTATGAGCAACATGTTCCCCCAAATTTAAAAKAAATACWATTTTTTTTTAACAAAAAKCGAAAATCCAATAACTATTGGGAGAAAAACCCATTTTTGCCATATTCCCTGCAAAAAGTGTAGCTTCCTGCCACAACTGCAGGGACAGCTAGTAGAACGACCAGCCAGAGCAGAAACATTTCTACCCYTCTTTCTCACTATTTCATTATTGTCTTAATTTATTTCTTACTGTATTGTCCTGTTAAATGTTATTACTCATTGAGTCTTATCATTTTTACTATTATCCATCTGCGTTATCATTGATTTGACATGTGTCTATATGTTTGCTATGGCAATGTGTGCCAACACTTTCCAAGCCAATAAAGTCTTTCGAATTGAGAGAGAGTCTGGAATGTGAATCTCTGTGTGTGAGATAGATGCAGGTGTCACTACGTCCTGACGGAGAGGATTGTCACGAGAGAGAGTCTCTCTCTCCCCCTCTCCCTCTCCCCATTATGGCTTTCAGTTTCAGGGCTTAAGCATTCTCAAGCTCTCCCTCCCTCCACCGTTTTCTCTACTAGTTCATCAACCAGATTGTTGTTAGTAATTATTTACTAGACACAATGCACTCTCACACTCTCGCTCTCTTTTTCTGTCTTTCTCTCTCTCAGTCTTGTTGCCAGCTACTCTACCCCCCATTAGCCTAGTTTGGTAACTTTGATTGACATCKGATTCTCCCAACTCCCAGCCCCACGGAGATTTGATTGGTCGGTGAAACAGAGGGGGTGATCCTATTGGCTCGGGAGACTGAGGGGGCGATCTTATTGGCTGATGGCCAGTCTGATCAGCCACAGCTGCAGCACTTTAACAATGCCCTCACTGTGGGTACAGCTGACACACACACACAAAAAAATATATTAAAAATACAAATAATAATTGCCCATCTGTGCTAGTGACCAGCATTGATAATAGATTTAAAAACTTTCCACCGGTCCGTCCTAGGCTCTCTTTTCCCTGCTTACTTCTCACTCCCTCTCTTTCTCCCCTATTTCTRCTCTCTCCCTCTGACCATCCCGTTTTCCCCAGAATGTCAGTTGCCAGTTGAATCTCGCCATCGCTCCCCGTCTCATTCTCTCCATTCGACCAGACTTCTAATAACAGGGTAGAGTAAGAGACTGAGACACAGGCCAGGGTTACCCCAATGACCTGGAGGGATGAGAAGAGAGAGAGAAAGAGAGAAACAGCCCACCCTAGCCCCTCATACTGAACATATGTCTGTCAGGGACCAAAGGCACAACCAGGGTTACGTAACACTATCTCTCCATCCCCCTCTCCCCCTCCCTCCCCCTCCCTATCCCAGTGTGACCAGCGAGAGAGAGAGCAGGCCACCAGATTGACTGGTTTCAAGCTTTAGATCTTAGAAGACATCACATATTTTAACCCCTTTATAGGGCAGACCAGTGACATCACTGCTGAATGACTCAGAACAATAGCCTCGACCTATAACCGTGCCTAAAGACAAGGAAGTAAAATAAATACGTTTTAGACAAGACTGGAGAGATGAGGGGGAGGGGGACACTTCAGCAGATACACTCCCAGTCAAAACACTCCCAGTCAAAACACACCACCCTGCATACCACTGCTGGCTTGCTTCTGAAGCTAAGCAGGGTTGGTCCTGGTCAGTCCCTGGATGGGAGACCAGGTGCTGCTGGAAGTGGTGTTGGAGGGCCAGTAGGAGGCACTCTTTCCTCTGGTCTAAACAAAGATCCCAATGCCCCAGGGCAGTGATTGGGGACACTGCTCTGTGTAGGGTGCCGTCTTTCGGATGGGACGTTAAACGGGTGTCCTGACTCTCTGAGGTCATTAAAAGATCCCAGGCACTAACGTAAGAGTAGGGTATTTAACCCCGGTGTCCTGGCTAAATTCCCAATCTGGCCCTCAACCATCACGGTCACCTAATAATCCCCAGTTTACAATTGGCTCATTCATCCCCCTCCTCTCCCCTGTAACTATTCCCAGGTCGTTGCTGCAAATGAGAACGTGTTCTCAGTCAACTTACCTGGTAAAATAACGGTTAAAAAAAAAAAATTAAAAAATTAAAGACACACTAAACACATGCTGCTATGACAGACATCAATGGTAGATCCCAGACAAAACAGTGAAACAAAACGACCAGAAAGGGGAAGGGAGGCAGAAGATCACAGGAACACACGAATGCTGGGTATGCGTGTCATCCTACCTGGTAGCTGACTGGACAAGTCTCCTTTGGGCTCTTTTGGGAGGGAACCATCTGGAAGAGGAGAGAAAAAAGTGAAGAGAAACAAAGAGAGAGATTATTATTAGGTAGTCAGTTCTGGTGTGTCTCTACCAAGCTAATCAACTCCAGGCCTGGACAGATCTATCAGGGACTGGTTCAGACCCTGAACACCAGCGGTGTATTCATTAGGAAACAAACGGAAGAAAATGGACGACCTACCTGTATTTGTCCAATATAAAACTAATTTGAATTGTAAACAGTTTTCTGCTGCAAAACGTTTTTCAACAGTTTGAACTAATGAATAGACCCCAAGTGAATGCCATACCTGGCCTGGCATGAATCAATCCATTAACTACCAGAAGAAGCCCTCCTGTCCTTGGAGACAGCTACACCGCTAATGCACTACGCTACCAATACACCACTCTAACACATGCTGTAAACATCAAACAAACCTTTTGTCTGACGATCACTAGCACATTATTCCCGTGTGTGTGTGTGTGTGTGTGTGTGTGTGATTGTGTTGTGTGTGTGTGTGTGTGCTGTGTGTGTGGTGTATCTGAACTAGAGGTCGACCGATTATTGGAGGACCAAAACAGCCGATACCGATTAATCAGACAATTATTTTATAATGACAATTACAACAATACTGAATGAACACTTATTTTAACTGAATAATACATCAATAAAATCAATTTAGCCTCAATAAAATAATGAAACATGTTCAATTTGGTTTAAGTAATTGCAAAAACAAAGTGGTGGAGGAAGAAAGTAAAAGTGCAATATGTGCTATGTAAGAAAGCTAACGTTTCAGTTCCTTGCTCAGAACATGAGAGAACATATGAAAAGCTGGTGGTTCCTTTTACATGAGTCTTTCAATATTCCCAGGTAAAGACGTTTTGGTTGTAGTTATTATAGGGAATTTAGGCTATTTTCTCTATACCATTGTATTTCATTAACCTTGACTATGGATGTCTTAAGCACTTAGTATGGCAAGTGTAAACAGTATAAGCTTCCGTCCCTATAACCCGCTCCTCCCTGGCTCGAAACCAGCAAACACAACGACAACAGCCACCATTCAAAGCAGCCGTTACAACATGCAGAGAGCATGGGGAACAACTACTAGAAGCACTCAGAGGGAGTGACGTTTGGAAACGCTATTACGCGCGCGAGCTAACTAGCTGGCCATTTCACTGTCGGGTACCCACCAGCCTCATCTCGGGAGTGATAGGCTTGAAGTCATAAACAACGCAAATGCTTGAACGCACAAACAAGAAGACTGTGGCAAAACACACGAAAGTGCTTGTTTGTAATGAATGTTTACCCGCCTTGCTTCGCCTACCCGTCAGTCAGATACTTAAGTATTTGTAGGCTTGGTATGCACCAGTCAGATTAATATACAACGCAGGACACGCTAGATAATATCTAGTAATATATCATCAAGCATGCTATACTAGTGGTTATGATGATGTTTTTGTTATAAGATAAGTTTAATGCTAGCTAGCAACTTACCTTGGCTTACTGCATTCGCGTAACAGGCAGTCTCCTTGTGGAGTGCAACGAGAGAGAGGCAGGTCGTTATTGCGTTGGACTAGTTAACTGTAAGGTTGCAAGATTGGATCCCCCGAGCTGACAAGGTGAAAATCTGTCGTTCTGCCCCTGAACAAGGCAGTTAACCCACRGTTCCTAGGCCGTCATTGAAAATAAGAATGTGTTCTTAACTGACTTGCCTAGTTAAATAAAGGTATAAAAAAAATACAGATTTCCGATTGTTATAAAACTTGAAATCGGCCCTAATTAAATCGGACATTCCGATTAATCGGTCGACCTCTAATCTTAACACATGCTCTCTCTGACACACTTCCTGTGGATGCTGTGTCCTTACTGCTGGGTGTTGGGTGATGGGATACATGAGGGTGGTAGTGAATCACAGTGTTTTACACACACGTCACAGTCAACAGCAATAGAGGAAGGTGTGAAAACAGAGGGATGGATGGAGGGGGATAAAGGTTAGAGTGTTCTCCACTCATGGAATTTCTCCCTACGACAGGAAGACAGGTTCAGACCTTGGACACCAGTGGTGTATCCATTCGGAACCAAACGGGACAGACGTTATATTGAAAAGACCAAACATGAACACACAGCACATACTTGCAGTACCAGCAGCAGTAGTTCTACGGTCACAGTTATCTAACTGTATAGCATCACAGTTCTAATAGTATGAGGCAAGAAAAATCTACAAAACATGTTGAGATCGCGCGTGCGTGCGTGCGTGCGTGCGTGCACACGCACACACACACACACACACACACACACACACACACACACGGGTTAGGCTCAGATCCCAAAGAGAGAAACCAAGAGGTTTGTCAGGATCAGAAGTGGGCTAATCTAATGAGATCCACCCCCCTCTGTCACACACACACACCAAGTGAACAGCGCAGGGCCAACCACCTGCTACGTCATCCATTTACTGACAGCCAAACACAGAAATAGGCAGAGGAAATGACAAAGTAGAACTAAGAGCAAAGTCAGAAGAGTAGCCCAATCCCCTGTAAAACCTTCTAGAACTCTCTCTCTGACCTTCTAAACAGTGGGTATGATTCAGGACGGTGTCACCATCCATCTGATACACACAGCTTCTCTCCGATACTCACGCTCTCTCATTCGCTTTACTGTGGCTATAGACAGCACATTATGGATGGACAAACACACACACATTTTATAGGCCTCCGTTTCCCCTTTGACTTCTCTGCAAGGCTACTCATCACTGCGACTCACTTGCATACACCAGTCACTCCCTAAAGCCCTCTCATTTCAGCATACCACCGCTATCAATCACCCAAGCAATAGAGAGGGAGAAAGAACAGAGAGAAAGAGAGTGCGCAAGACAGCATTTTACAGCCCACCAGCGACCCAGAGACAGAGAAATGGTCCATGAGGACTTGTCCTACTTTACCTCTCTCTTGTTCTGGTGTCACTTTCAAACAGGAGCAGCAACAGAGATAGTGCTGTCTCCATGCAACCAACCAATCAATCTGGAGTCATTCCCTGTTCAATTATTCACATTTTAACCAACCTTTATTAGCAGTCTGACAAATACAATGTTTGGTGAAGCAAGAGAAAACTCAAGGTAAAACTTAGTTTATGGAACGGTACACTAGCTGTTATCAGATAGTTGTTGTTTTTTTAATTAGTGGGATGAAATTAATTTCATCCGGCATAAATAGAAATCAGAATACAGAGGGTCACAGGATTAAGAGATGACGCCTGAGTTCAGACAGTGCAGTGGCCAGCACACACCGTGTGTGTGTGTGTGTGTGGAGAGGTTAGGGGTAAAACGATCTGACACTGAGACATCATGTGTTAGCTCAGGGGAGTTCACTCCACAGTCACTGCTCCTCTTCACTCACACACACACTTCTGTTATGCTCTTATTCTGCCTGGTAAGGTTGTGGTGACCTATATTCAGTCCCCTAGTCTTCAGGTAGCCTACACAGACAGAAGAGAGAAATAGAGAGGGTAAGAGAGGGATGGTAAAGAGACATGACTGGAGAGAGAGAGGGCACTAGTGTGTGTACCCCTGTGTTGTGCTTTCATGTCCTGACTAACAGCATTAGAGTGATTTACGTGTGTGTGTGTGTGTGTGTGTGTGTGTGTGTGTGTGTGCTCTAACCGTGTTAAGTGCATTTAAGTGAGAGTCAATTCATTAGATTAGACACTGACCTGTCCTCTAATCCAACCATTCCCTGGGATTACAGCCTTTAGTTGCCCCACGGTTATATTTAACACACACACACACACACACACACACACGTAAATCAAATGAATGCCTGCTTCCACGCACAAACACACACAGAAGAGGGATGTATGATATTGGTTGTCAGCTCTACCCTCTGAGGCAGAGAGAGAAAATCAAAGTAATAAAGATGTTTCCTGTTTTTATCACAGCGCTGATATCAAAGAGGACACACATGCACTTCCACAGAACAAGGACTGTGTGTGTGTGGCGCTAGTCTTTTCCCCTGGTATCGCTGATGTCTGTCCCATACCTGCACTGCACGTTGCCGCGTYACCCTCTGCAGCTATACGGACCATAGAAATAGAATGAATAGAACCGGCGTCCCAATTCAAGTCAATGATGGCATAACGGGTGGACTGGCAGGTTTATCCATAGCGAGTGTACCCATAGGAGCAAAGCAGGAAGTGTACCCATCAATCGGTGCTGTGAGTTTTTRCCATCAACTCAACTGACARTACAAACAATACATTCCATTGCATCAGCCACATCAGTTAACATCATTTGAATGAAGATGCTACTTTACCATGGAAATGATAGRATCACAATACCAGGCAGCCATTGTGAGTGTACCCATAAATTCACAATACAAATTGCCAGGATTAGAGGTTCCAAGCCCGTTCTATTCATTCTATTTTTGTGTTACGGACCTCGCTTACAGACATTAACACCCACAATTGTGTCACCATAAGGTGTGAGAGTCTTACAGTCCTGATATGATGTACTGGGAGTGTACAGTCCTGTATGTGTACTGGAGTGTACAGTCCTGTATGTATGTATACTGGGAGTTACAGTCCTGTATGATACTGGGAGTTACAGTCCTGTAGTGTACTGGAGGTACAGTCCTGTATGTATACTGGGAGTGTAACAGTCCTATATGTGCTACTGGGAGTGTTACCAGTCCTGTATGTATACTGGGAGTGTACAGTCCTGTATGTATACTGGGAGTGTACAGTCCTGTATGTATACTGGGAGTGTACAGTCCTGATTAAGCAGAGACAATATGATCTACAGAAGCAGGTCTGGATCCTCTCAGGATATTAACATGCAGGCAGGAGTCATTGTATTTCAAGTCCTCTGTTCATCAATCTATCAATCAAGCAACCAATACATTCCATTAGATTTTTGTGTAGCATCATTCATATTGTACCACCAACTGAATGTTGCTCTGCCTGYAGTACCCCTGAAGTACCCCCTCATGTGCATTGTACCAGTAGGCCTATGGTCTCATTGGTCGTCTCAAGTACCCCCTGTGGATAGGCCAAGTACCCCGAGGGGTCCTAGTACCCCTTGTCGGGAACCACTGTGCTAAACTAGCATCGCACACACATACTGGTATCACACACACACACAGACCTTCTTTCTCTCACCCCTCCATGTGTTCAAAAGGAGGTCATCCCACTTTCACTCTTTCTTTCGCTCTCTCTTTCTCGTTCACTAACTTCTCTGGCGTGATTGTTAATTGGTGTGGGCTTGGGGAGAATGTGAGCTCTGGCTCAGTCTCTCACGCTGGAAAGAGCGAGATGGGAGAGACAGAAAGCGAGAGAAAAGGGAAAGAAAGACAGAAAAGAGGGAGAGAAAGAGAGAGAAAGGCAGAGAGAGAGAGAAAGGATAGTTAGTTAAGTTATAATCATGTCATGACCATATAACGTGTTATGGGCTAAATACGGTAATTGGTGAATTATACAACTGTTGTTAATCATATTATAGTCGCCCTGCCATGTTATAATCAAGTTATAGGTATAGCCATAGATAGGCCTAGTTATGTAGTTATGAGACATCTCATAGTCCTGGTTGCAGCTTTGCTCATATAGCTCAGTGTTTAAAGGTAAGTGAGTGTGCTGAGCTCATTTATTCACAGATCAACAATAACTATTTTCCTTCACACATTCTTGTACAACGATCACGAACAAAAGTCTGGAACGGTTGAGTTTTTTTACACAGAAGTCTGGATCCTCACAATGTCTGTAACAAGGAAAAGGAAGCGAGGGGCGATAAAAGAGACAGAATGAGAGAGAGTAAAAGTAAGGGAGGGGGGATTCAGACAGAAATCAACAATAACTATTTTCCTTCACACATTCTTGTACAACGATCACGAACAAAAGTCTGGAACGGTTGAGTTTTTTTACACAGAAGTCTGGATCCTCACAATGTCTGTAACAAGGAAAAGGAAGCGAGGGGCGATAAAAGAGACAGAATGAGAGAGAGTAAAAGTAAGGGAGGGGGGATTCAGACAGAAATGAGCGACAGAACAAGAGTAAGACAACAAGAGACAGAATGAGAGAGAGTAAAAGTAAGGGAGGGGGGATTCAGACAGAAATTAGCGAGACAAACCTAGAAGGAGACAAATATGGCTAGGCAGGTAGGTGCTAAACCTGTACGTGTTCTAACATGGCTAGGTGTTATACAGGGGAAAGTGATGGAGTATAAACCCTCAAACTAACAACTATAGTCTAGCCTATAGTATACAGCAACGTTGATCTTCGAGGGAGAAAGCTTGAGTGTATGCCTATTATTATTATTATTATTAACTCAGATAGTACACAATTCCTTGTTCCACGTCGCTAGAGATATTGGTCCCGTAGTGTTGATGCTAGTATCACTGCGTATTACAGAAGAGAGATCGTTCAAAATTGACCTCAAAATTGGACGTCGATCCCATAGACATTAAAACCAGTAGATAGTGATAGTGRGGATATCATCCACGTATTCTTATGGAAAAACTTCAGATGGTACATGAAGCAGGAAGTATTTGAAGCGCTTCATATGGCTGGATGCTGCTGAATGGRACCTGWGGATCATGGTGAAAGTGGCCGTAACTCGCAACGGATCATGTTCGATGTCGTTGTTTTAATCCTGCCTGAGAGACACGCGCAAAGAGCGTGCATGAGGGTGCGAGCCTCCTCGTAGCCTGCCGGCCCATGATTGGTCTGTGTCAGCACGTGGTCCTGTGTGACGACAAATGTAGTTGTAAGAATGGATCASTATTTAATTCTATATCTCGATTTGTAGCGAACTTTTTAAAAATTCACCATGGGGATCGAACAGGATCCTAAGAAACTAATTTTAGAGTCCAAAATGGACGTCAACATTTTTGGAGGAGACCGTTTCTGGCGATCGCAATTTACATAGGCTTTCTAGGGCAGACCAGAGCTTTTGGCACCGCTAGGTTGCGACGCAGTAGCCGACCAGCAGAGCTTGTGACTTCACMCTCCAGACCAGACACTGGGGACCTGGTCTATCTATCCATGTCCTTAGGACGTTGGGAATAGCCTTCAAAACTGGCCACTGGGGGGGGCAATAGTGAGTTCCATTACCATCAAGTAGCCTTGGGTTTCGCAATGGCGTGGACTGAGGTGGACTGGGGTGCCAGGTAGGGTGGACTGGGGTGCCAGGTGGGGTGACTGGGGTGCCAGGTGGGGTGGACGGGGTGCCAGGTGGGTGTGGGCATGGGGGTGCCAGAGTGGGGTGGACTGGGGTGCCAGACGGGGTGGACTGGGGTGCCAGACTGGGGTGGACTGGGGTGCCAGACGGGGTGGACTGGGTGCGCAGACGGGGTGGACCTGGGGTGCCAGATGGGGTGGACTGGGGTGCCAGACGGGGTGGACTGGGGTCCAGACGGGGTGGGGGTGACTGGGGTGCCAGGTGGGGTGGAACTGGGGTGCCAGATGGGGTGGACTGGGGTGCCAGATGGGGTGGACTGGGGTGCCAGATGGGGTGCCGATGGGCTGGGGTGCCAGATGGGGTGGACTGGGGTGCCAGATGGGGTGGACTGGGGTGCCAGATGGGGTGGACTGGGGTGCCAGATGGGCGTAATCCCATGACTCTAGATTAGCATATTTTTTATTTTATGATAATCCCAAAACCTTATTCAGAATGCGTATCTAAACTTAACCCTTAACTTCAATTTGATGTTTGGAGAAAGGGAACGATAGAGCAGCAGAAGCAACAAAAACATTCTGAAATTGAAATGTGATGTTTGAAGAATGCCTAATTCTGCAGTGAGACAGAGCTTTTTGATTACAGAGATGATGGCAGAGAGGACTGTAGAGTGAGATGGCTTGAGTCTACTCCAGCTCCAATGTGCATGCATGCACACTCACACACAAACACCAACAGACCTACAGAGACGCACACACACAAACAAACACAGACGCACGACTCAACCTGAGCTCAGCTGTCAATCAGAGCTTTGTTGCCTGCAGTGATAACAGGGCACAGCTCTGCTGGTTACCAAGCACTCTCGCAAGGGTGTCAAAACCCTGCAATGACACCCCATAATAATAACCCAGAACAATCCAGCTACAAAGGATGAKACTAGAGACTGATATAAGGTCGGTTTAGAGTTTTGTCCTCTAAAAGTTGGGGAAAGCTTTAGGGAAGGTAAGCTGATCTTAGATCTGTGCCTACAGGTAACTTCTACTGGAGAGAGCCAAAACACATGGGACAGAGGAAAAGCCAAAGGAACATGATCCCAAAATGAACATTTGAACCAATAAGGAAGTTACTACAACTGAGATAAAAATAGGGGGAAGGGTTTGGGTAAATGTTTGGATATTGGTTAGTCTAGTGGTTAAAATGGGGTGTGGTTGTAGACTGGGACTGTCTATTACGAGGGCAATCCAATCTTACCCTATGAGGTCCGGACTACTCCTGGTTTTCTCATGTATAAATAAGTCCCCCATTAGAGGGTAAGAATGATAAAAGCAATGGAACTGGCTTCGAGGTACAGATTTGAATTTTAGTGTTTAAGAGATTTCCCTCAGAGCAGGATGACTGGAGCCATCATCACAGAAGAACTAACTGCAGCCATAATGCACATACAGCACTTCTCATGTGGGTTATTATCTATAGATACAGCCAGACTGGAGTCAAAGGCTGCGTCTCAACAGTCTACAGTTGCTTCCTCTCATCTTCTCCTTCAATGAGGTTTAGACTGACCAGTGAAGCCGTCAAACACACACACACACACAGGGTTAATGTCACCCTCCAATCAACCCAATTGCCACCATTTGATTGATCTAATTAATTGATTTGATAATGGGGGTTTAGCACCTCCCACCAAAAGATTGAACCCTATCCAGCTATAATGATAAGAATAACTAAGTTACATTTTCAGCATATGACGCTTGTATCAAAATCATACTAGGAATAAAACATTGCTACCTACACCTGATGATAACCTTGAGTCAAAATTAGCTCATTATTCAAGGCACAGAAATCATCGACTGAAGTCTCGAATTAAGAAATGGGATAATGGAATAGAAATGGAAGAATYTCAGACCTGGAGCCTCCATATCCACGTACGAGTTAACGAGATAGTAATGTTATACATCTACTGAATCAGGATAGGCCCAGAAATTATGATTGCACATCGCTCAGCCAGCTAGCTAGCATGACTAACGTTAGCCAAGACAATTGCTATGATCATCTTTTGCATTCACACATTGTGCAGTCACTAACGTTACTAATTTAGAAAATAGTCTTATCTGAACTGATTTATGCATCGTAAAGTAAATCACAATCAAGTGCATGCATCATATGCCTTAGAGCCATAGGGGAASCTTACAGCTAGCCATCTAGCTAGCTGCCCTTACCACAGTCCAGAGAGCAAGAATGCATGCCACGCCACGGTATTGTTTACATAGCTAGCACGCTCGGATTGTGTCCTATTTTAACAGCACGGAAACGATTAGTACGTTACATGTTTTACTTAACAATCAACTCTAGCGTTGAGCTTTTTCCATGAAATCTATCTAACATTAGCTAGCAATCCGATAGTGAGCTGTTTGATGTCCCAGTCCATTGGCTATCTAATTAGCTGGCTAGCTAGCTTGATCGCTCGCGCACCTGTCGTTGTGATTTAGCTATTTTTATAAAGGTAAATTGTAGTAAATATCTTAACTATGTATTTAATGTGTTTTCTTTGCATACGTCAAACGTAAGCACGATGGTTAGTTAGCTAATGTCGGCGTGCAGTCGGTTATAAAGCTAATCAAACGTGAGTTGGCATGTGTCTGTCGACTGTGGGGAGTGGGGCTGCTACCGGAGTCGCGAGGTATCCTACCTGGATGACATGGTTAGTTACATTATAATGAGTGCGTAACAAATGCACGACATCTCTCACACCATTAATTCTGCATAACAGCCACTGTTGCTGTGATCCATTGTTGCTTCTACAAATGAGCAACAACACCTGGGAAAATGTTTAGTTGAAATCCTTCCCCCACCCCACCGATCCCGAAAATACAGTGCTCAATCGGGAACAATGTCCCTCCATATCGACTTGAAAGGGCGGCTCTTTTGCTCTCCCAGGCGTGTTCGTTTTCGGGCTTACCAGATTTAAAGAACGCCGCTATATCGGCCGCGTCCTTTGACGTCTCCTCTGCTCCTTCCCCAGAGCTCATGATGGTGGCCCAACTAAATTCCCAATGCGGTGGAGTAATTCCTGCCAACGTTATCAAGATAAAAATCTGTTCGCTTTCGGAAAGCGTCGGCCAAGACACAGGGACGGGCAGGATCGCTCCTAGATGCTACTGCCATCAGCAAACCTCCATCTTGGGTAATGGCTACAAATGCACAGCTGGGCGGCCGCCGAGTTCCTCCTCCGAGTCGAAAGGAGAGTCGTTGTGGAGTGGAGGAGGAGGGGCACGGGATTCGGGAAGGGATGGGTCTATGTTCGGTGAATCTCCGAGAGCCTTCGGAAACGTGCAGACAGAGGACGGGCGATCGGGTTGACCCGCGACAACTGCAGTGTCTGTGAATCATTAATGAGTATGACAGCGATTTGTGCCTTTTTAAATCAGTGTGCACTGTGCAGATTGGCCTACAAGGTAAACATGAATATTGCATATACACAGTGTTTTCGATATCATGTTAGGACACGAATTAATGCATGTGTTGGTTGTTGATCTGATTCTCTCAAATACATATGTTAGGTTCCAGAATAAACAAATTCGGATTTGGTCAGTGTGTAGCCTAACCAATAGTCATTGGATAGGCCTACTGAAGACCCTATACAGACAACTACAAGAATATCATAAGTCTACTTTAACTAGCCTACTCTGCAGGATTTGTTTAGGGTGAGATTCTATCTCCAGGCCATCAGACTGTTAAACAGTAACCACTAGCCGGCCCCGCCCAGTACCTTAGTCACTGTTACGTACCGGTAACCACCTGGTACTCAACCCGTCACCTTAGAGACTGCTGCCCTATGAACATGGTCTTTGAACACTAGTTACTTTAATAATGTTTACATACTGTTTTACCCATTTCATACTGCATTATAGTCATGGCTCATCCTATATACAGAGCCTTCAGAAAGTATGCACACCCCTTGACATTTTCCACATTTTGTTGTGTTACAGTATGAATTTAAAATGTATTAAATTTAGTTTTTTTGTCACTGGCCTACACACAATACCCCATAATGTCAAAGTGGAATTATGTTTATATATTTTTTTTTTACAAATTAATTATAAATGAAACACTGAAATGTCTTGAATCAATAAGTATTCAATCGCATTGTTAAGTTCAGGTGTATAATTTTGCTTATACATAATAGGTTGCCTGGACTCACTCTGTGTCACGTTCTGACCATAGTTCTTGTGTGTTTTACTTGTTTTAGTGTTGGTCAGGACGTGAGCTGGGTGGGCATTCTATGTTGTGTGTCTAGTTTGTCTGTTTCTATGTTTGGCCTAATGTAACAGTATAACTTTAGTACGTCCCCTCGCCCCGACGCGAACCAGGGACCCTCTGCACACATCAACAACGGTCGCCCACGAAGCATCGTTACCCATCACTCCACAAAGGCCGCGGCTCTTGCAGAGCAAGGGGAAACACTACTTCTAGGTTTCAGAGGCAAGTGACGTAACTGATTGAAACGCTATTAGCGCGTACCCGCTAAACTAGCTAGCCATTTCACATCTGTTACATAATATGGTTCTCAATCAGAGGCAGGTGTTTTGTGTTGTCTCTGATTGGGAATCATATTTAGGTGGCTTGTTTTGTGTTGGGATTTTGTGGTGGTTGTTTCCTGTCTTTGTGTTCGTTTCACCAGAGAGGACTGTTTCGGTTTGCCACGTTTGTTATTTTTGTATTTTGTAAGTGTTCACGTTTATCGTCTTAATTAAATATGTTGAGCACAACTACGCTGCGTCTTGGTCCGATCCCTGCTACACCTCCTCTTCAGACGAAGAGGGAAGGCTGCCGTTACACTCTGTGTGTAATAATAGTGTTTAACATGATTTTGAATGACTACCTCATCTCTGTACCCCACACATACAATTATCTGTAAGGTCCCTCAGTCGAGCAGTGAATTTAAAACACCGACCAGGGAGGTTTTCCAATGCCCCTTAAAGAAGGGCACCTACTTGTAGATGGGGGAAAAGAAGCAGACATTGAATATCCCTTTGAGCATGGTGAAGTTATTAATTACACTTTGGATGGTGTATCAATACACCCCAGTCACTACAAAGATAAAGGGTCCTTCCTAACTCAGTTGCCGGAGAGGAAAGAAACAGTTCAGTGATTTCACCATGGTAATTTTGAAACAGTTACAGAGTTGAATGGCTGTGATCATAGGCGGAAATCACGGGGGGGACGGGGGGCACGACCCCCCCATCCTGGGAAAATATGATTTGTCCCCCCCAATATATCACTGTAAACATAACTATGTAATTTCAATAATATTAATAATACGCAATGAAAGCACTTGTGCTGATTATAGACACTTAATAGTGCGTTTTTAAGTTTCATAAGATTGCGACCCCCCGCCCTTTGCCCCACAATGATTTGATCCACTGCCAGTTCTTAAGCTTGCAAGGTAATAGAGGGTTCGTATCTACTGTCCGAAAGGCACTCAGTGTACGTAACTGACGTGAGGTAATCCAGTCAATCGCGCCATAGCAATGTATATATTTTTTTAATGTTGCAGGGTTCACACACTAGCTGGGTTCACACACTAGCTGAATTTGCAGAGCTAGCGTGCAAACTAAAGCAAACATTAACTATCAAGCTAGCTAGTACCTATTCCATTTATGTGGCGTCGTCAAAGATGGAATATTTGCTATCGTCAATTAATTCCAAGATTAGCATGCAGCTGTAGTGCTTCAAAGTCCCTGTGATAAGGTTAGCTATAACTGAAGTCCAAACTGAACAGAACTACACTCTCTTATACCATTGTCTTAAATATATTTAATGGTCTCGTTGCAAAAGCTAAATTGTCGCTAGTGAATTTTTTTTTTTTTTCACCTTTAACCAGGTAGCAAAGATTATAGCAAACACCACAGAAACGGAATTGGTGCTCGCTAGCTTTGCAAATTCAGCTATTGTTGGAAGCCTGCCAATATGAAACAAACTATGTTAAAATGTCAAAACGTTGCAGCATGTGTTGTGTAAATGTGTGTGTGTGCAGCTAGACCGGTCAGCCAGCCAGCCAGCCAGGTAGAAAAATGTCAGAAAAAAGTAAGACGGACATCAGAGTATTTTTCAGTACACCAAAACGCAAAGTAAGAACTCTAGTAGCCTAATATCTCAAAGACCAGTTGATAAAATGTTCATAAGAAAGAAGTGAAATGCTAATGGAAATGTTTCACAATGATGTCATTAGGCAGAGCAGGCAACAGATGGCACACAGACAGCAGAGCTGGGGACAGATATGCAGGGACAGGCTGGCAGAGACAGGGAGTCTCAGGTAAGTTTGTTGAGTCTTTGTTTGGCAACATTATGAAAGGTTCTCAATTTTTTTGATTTGTAAAATAGGGACATAAAGCCCAGCAAACACCTTATTTCTTTTCTAGGAGACAGACTGTGAGTCAGTGAGGGTGGTGAAAGGGAAAGAGCCAAGGAGAGAGACTTCAGAGGACAGTGTCACAGCCACGGCAGGACCAGGTGTCACCCTTGTTGCCAGCAGCACCAGTATAGGGGACAGTGGCACAGCATCGTGCAGTTACCTCAGTGTGGCACAAAACCATATCAGCCACACCCACAATTTATAGAACGCAAACTCTTGCAAACAGAGTGTTGACGTTTCAAGAGAGATGGTTTCGCGATTTCCCTGGCTACATTATCCATCAATAGAAGGAGTGTTGTGTTTTCACTGTAGCCAAGGGTTTTCAAGCCAGCCATCTTTTGGCCAAAGAGCAGATGCTGCCTTCATTAGTGCAGGATTTAGGAACTGGAGAAAAGCCATTGAAAAATTCACAGCACATCAAAATTGCCAAACCCACCGCAACTTTGTAATTGTAACAGCACACCAGCTAAATCCAATCAGTGTCCAGTTATGTCCAGCGCGTGGGGTAAACAGCAGGATGACGCAAGGCATTGCTTGATGAAAATTGTTAGTTCGGTGCGGCATGTAGTAAGACAGGGACAAGCCTTTAGAGGCCACACGGATGACAGTGGGATTTATACAGATTTTGAAACTTAGGGCAGAAGAGATGATCCCATTTTCTGAAGTGGTTAACAGGCGTACCACAATGTACACAGGCCCCAAAGCACAGAATGAAATTCTGAACATCATGGCCAATAGTCATTCGAGGCATTGCAGCTGAGATTAGGTCTCTTCCGATTGTACAATTTTCATTAATTGTTGATGGTACTCAAGATGTCTCTGGTGCTGAACAGAAGAATGTCTGTCTGCGTTATGTTGACCATGACCATGTCCCTCACAAGGAGTTTATTGGGCTATACAGGGTGTTGGAGACAACAGGCGAGGCATTGCGAAAGTGGCAACTGATGTGTTGTTGAGGAAACCCGCAAACATATGCTCGGTTCTTTTGTTCAGTAGTGTGTATAGCAGTGGTTCTCAACCTTTTTGGGGTACTGGAAACCCTGCATATTTTGAGGCAGGCAGGCAAGGTTTTGAGCGGTCCTCAGGGACCTCCACCCCCTCTATATTATATGTAAACTTACTGGAAACCTTGTGGTACTGACTACATTCATTACACTTTTTTATTTCACGGACCCCTTGCAATTAGTCCATGGACCCCTGTTTGAGAACCCATGGTGTAATTGATAGTTGTTCTTTTGTTTAGTAGTTTTCAGTACACTTACAAATGATTTATTTCATGTTATTTTATTTAAAATTGCATACTTTGTGCGACATACTTGTCCATAGCTGCTGTTTGAAGAGTTGAGACACTGACTGAAGGATATTTTGTTTGATTTATTTGGGTTTTTCATTGAAGTAGTTATTTTGCTTTTAGAACTGTACTTATTTTAAGCTTTTTGTTCTTGCAAAGATATTGTAGACTCAGGCCAGGTGCACATATTTAATGACTATATAAATGTATCAGAAAAAGTCAAATTAAAAGGTAAATTAAATACAGAGACCAACTTTGTGATGGTTCTCAATGGAGATTCTTTTAGATGTGATCACACCATGTTCATTGTATTTATGAAAACTACACCCATACAGTGTACAGTACCATTGTCACCTACTGACCTTTCTTGATATTGCTGGTTGTAAGTACGAATACCTGCATACATACTGGACTGGTAAGGAGCACTGCTATAACTATTATTAGTAGTAGAATTATAATGATTTAAACATTTGAACAAGTTGGGAAAACCCTTCAGTTAACTACTGTACCTATCAATTATCCAGTTGTAGGAATTCTGGTTCCTCAATATACATTTAACAACGTATGCTATGTGTTACAGCACTACTTTTGGTGTCCCCCTCAGGAATTGCTCTTGAGAAAATTTAATGTAATTGTCCCCTCCAAGGTTGATCTCAGATTTTCGCCCCTGCATGAAATATGTGTCTCTTGTAGATTATTCTGACGTTTTTCGTACGATGTACCCAATGACTAATGAAAACGTGCTATGTCCTCATTGAGATTTTACAGACGTGTTCAATACGCCTTATTTATACACTTTTGTAATATTTATGAAATGCATATTGTTATATTTGGTAGCACTTATTTGTTTTCCCTTTGCCTCCAACCCCCTTCGATGTGTAGAACGGATGTGGGTGGGGCCACATAAGGGTGCAACTTTCAAAAAATCACAAAAGCTCTGACGAAGGCCGTGTGGCCGATACGTAAGCTAATTAAATATCGGTGATACTATCAAGAGCAGTGTGCGGTTTCCTTTTTCCTTCATCTTGTTCAATTGTTGCCATGCACCTGCAAACAATATTGCTCAGATGTGCGAGTGCCTTTTGAATTTTATTTTCATTAATTTAAAAAAAAGTTAGAATTGTTTTTCCACATTGACATTATAGAGTATTTTGTTTAGATCGTTGACAAAAATGTACAATTAAATCCATTTTAATCCCACATTGTAAAACAACAAAATGTGGGAAAATAAATACTTTCTGAAGGCACTGTAGCAGCTCTGGTCCCGGAAAGATACAGGGTGTACAGGCTTTGGTTCCCCGCTCAGCACTAACCCAATGTATTGTTCAAATGCCTGTATGAATGAAGGTTTACGTTGAACAATACTCCCTGCAAGATCAATTTCGGGAACTGATTCATGTGTCCCATTTATAGCTAATGCTGTGTTTAGATTAGAAAATGCTAAATAAATGTCTGTTGTGTGTTGCATCAAGTTAACTATATAAGGTAGCACACCTTTCTTGCAGTCAAATGACCAAAGCACCCTCTAGTGGCCTCATGGGTGGAATATTATACATATTTTTCAGAATTTCATAATAAATTAACATTAAATGTTTTTTAACAAAAAAGATCTGGTGTCTATGTCAAAGGATTTTGTTAAATTTCAGTCTTCTATGATGCACACTACAGGTCAAAAGTTTGAGAACACCTACTCATTCAAGGGTTTTTCTTTATTTTTACTATTTTCTACATTGTAGAATAATAGTTAAGACATCAAAACTATAAAATAACACATATGGAATCATGTAGTAACCAAAAAAGTGTTAAACAAATCAAAACATATTTGAGATTTGAGATTCTTCCTTTGCCTTGATGACAGCTTTGTGCACTCTTGGCATTCTCTCAACCAGCTTCATGGGGTAGTCACCTGGAATGCATTTCAATTAACAGGTGTGCCTTGTTAAAAGTTAATTTGTGGAATTTCTTTCCTTCTTAATGTTTTTGAGCCAATCGGTTGTGTTGTGACAAAGTAGGGGTGATAAACAGAAGATAGCCATTGTAAAATGTCGCCGGAAGAAATGGCAGCAGTTGTACGAGCGCCGAACCAATTGTGCTATTATGTGTTTGTTTTTTTGCGTTATTTGTAATTTATTTTGTACATAATGTTTCTGCCACCGTATCTTACGGCAAAAAAAGAGCTTCTGGATATCAGGACAGCGATCACTCACCTCAGATTAGACAAAGATTTTTTCTTCAACAAGCAGGACGCACAGGATGTACTTCGAACACCTGACAATGCCAACATCCCCGTCATTGGCAAGAGAAAGAGACGCAGATACAGAGGACACAGAGCAGGGTGCCTCGTAAGGAGCCGCAGACGGCGAGGGGGAAAGCTGCCGTTACCGTAAATTTTACTTGCCAACGTGCAAACATTGGACAATAAATTAGACGAGGTACGATCGCAAATATCCTACCAACGGGACATCAGAAACTGTAACAACTTATGTTTCACAGAATCGTGGCTAAATGATGACATAGATATTCAGCTAGCGGGATACACGCTGCACCGGCTAGATAGAACAGCACACTAAAACGAGGGGGGGGCGGTCTGTGCATATTTGTAAACAACAGCTGGTGCACGAAATCTAAGGAAGTCTCTAGATTTTGCTCGCCTGAAGTAGAGTATCTTATGATAAGCTGTAGACCACACTATTTGCCAAGAGAGTTTTCATCCATACTTTTTTGTGGCTGTTTATTTACCACCACAGGCGGATGCTGGCACTAAGACCACACTCAGTCAGCTGTATAAGAAAATAAGCAAACAGGAAACCGCTCACCCAGAGGCGGCGCTCCTAGTGGCCGGGGAATTTAATAAAGGGAAACTTAAATCAGTCTTACCTAATTTCTATCAACATGTTACATGCGTAACCAGAGGGGAAAAAATTCTAGATCACCTGTACTCCACACACAGAGACGCATACAAAGCTCTCCCTCGCCCTCCAAATCTGACCACAATTCTGTCCTCCTGATTCTTGCTTACAAGCAAAAATGAAAGCAGGAAGCACCAGTCACTTGGTCTATAAAAAAAGTTGTCAGATGAAGCAGATGCTTAAGGACAGGACTGTTTTGCTAGCACAGACTGGAACATGTTCCGAGATTCTTCCGATGGCATTGAGGAGTACACCCCATCAGTCCCTGGCTTTAACAATAAGTGCATCGAGGACGTCGTCCCCACAGTGACTGTACGTACATACCCCAACCAGAAGCCATGGATTACAGGCAACATTCGCACTGAGCTAAAGGGTTGAGCTGCACTTTCAAGGTGCGGGACTCTAACCCYGAAGCTGATAAGAAATTCTGCTATGCCCTCCGACGAACCATTAACAGGCAAAGCGACAATACAGGGCTAAGATTGAATCGTACTACACCGGCTCCGACGCTTGTCTTATGTGGCAGGGCTTGCAAACTATTACAGACTACAAAAAGAAGCACAGCCGCGAGCTGCCCAATGACACGAGCCAACCAGACGAGCTAAATCACTTCTATGTTCACTTTGAGGCAAGCAACACTGAGGCATGCATGAGAGCATCAGCTGTTCCGGACGACTGTGTGATCACGCTCTCCGTAGCCGACGTGAGTAAGACCTTTTAAACAGGTCAACATTCACAAGGCCGCGGGGCCAGACGGATTACCAGGATGTGTGCACCGGGCATGTGCTGACCAACTGGCAGGTGTCTTCACTGACATTTTCAACATGTCCCTGATTTAGTCTGTAATACCAACATGTTTCAAGCAGACCACCATAGTCCCTGTGCCCAAGAACACCAAGGCAACCTACCTAAATGACTACAGACCCGTAGCACTTCCTGACGGGCCGCCCCCAGGTAGTGAGGGTAGGTAGCAACACATCCGCCACACTGATCCTCAACACTGGAGCCCCTCAGGGGTGCGTGCTCAGTCCCGTCCTGTACTCCCTGTTCACCCACGATTGCGTGGCTGGACACGACTCCAACACCATCATTAAGTTTGCAGACAACACAACAGTGGTAGGCCTGATCACCAACAACGATGTGACAGCCTATAGGGAGGAGGTCAGAGACCTGGCCGGATGGTGCCAGAATAACAACCTATCCCTCAAAATAATCATAACAAAGGAGATAATTGTGGACTACAGGAAAAGGAGGACCAAGCACGCCCCCATTCTCATCGACGGGGCTGTAGTGGAGCAGGTTGAGAGCTTTAAGTTTCTTGGTGTCCACATCACCAACAGACTAGAATGGTCCAAAAACACCTAAACAGTCGCGAAGAGGGTACAACAAAGCTTATTCCTTCTCAGGAAACTAAGAAGATTTGGCATGGGTCCTCAGATCCTCAAAATGTTCGACAGCTGCAACATCGACAGCATCCTGACTGGTTGCATCACTGCATGGTACGGCAACTCCTCGGGCCTCTGACCGCAAGGCACTACAGAGGGTAGTGCGTACGGCCCAGTACATCACTGGGGCTAAGCTACCTGGCATCCAGGACCTCTACACCAGGCGGTGTCAGAGGAAGGCACTAAAAATTGTCAAAGACCCCAGCCACCCAAGTCATAGAATGTTCTCTCTACTACCGCATGGCAAGCGGTACCGGAGCGCCACGTCTAGGACCAAAAGGCTTCTCAACAGCTTTTACCCCCAAGCCATAAGACTCCTGAACAAGTAATCAAATGGCTACCCGGACTATTTTGCATTGTCCCGTCCCCCTCCCCCAATCCCTCTTTTACGCTGCGGCTACTCTCTGTTTATCATATATGCATAGTCACTTTAACTATACATTCATGTACATACTACCTCAATTAGCCCGACTAACCGGGTAGCACATTGGCTACCCGGACTATCTGCATTGTGTCCCGCCACCCGCCAACCCCTCTTTTACGCTACTGCTACTCTCTGTTTATCATATACAGTTGAAGTCAGAAGTTTACGTATGCCTTAGCCAAATACATTTAAACTCAGTTTTTCACAATTCCTGACATTTAATCCAAGTAAAAATTTCCTGTTTTAGGTCAGTTAGGATCACCACTTTATTTTAAGAATGTGAAATGTCAGAATAATAGTAGAGAGAATTATTTATTTCAGCTTTTATTTCTTTCATCACATTCCCAGTGGGTCAGAAGTTTACATACACTCAATTAGTATGTAGTAGCATTGCCTTTAAATTGTTTAACTTGGGTCAAACATTTCGGGTAGCCTTCCACAAGCTTCATACAATAAGTTGGGTGAATTTTGACCTATTCCTCCTGACAGCTCGCACACGCTTTTTCAGTTCTGCCCACAAATTTTCGATAGGATTGAGGTCAGGGCTTTGTGATGGCCACTCCAATACCTAGACTTTGTTGTCCTTATGCCATTTTGCCACAACTTTGGAAGTATGCTTGGGGTCATTGTCCATTTGGAAGACCCATTTGCGACCAACTTTAACTTCCTGACTGATGTCTTGAGATGTTGCTTCAATATATCCACATCATTTTCTTCCCTCATGATGCCATCTATTTTGTGAAGTGCACCAGCCCCTCCTGCAGCAAAGCACCCCCACAACATGAATCTGTCACCGCCGTGCTTCACGGTTGGGATGGTGTTCTTTGGCTTGCAAGCCTCCCCCTTTTTCCTCCAAACATAACGATGGTCATTATGGCCAAACAGTTCTATTTTTGTTTTATCAGACCAGAGGACATTTCTCCAAAAAGATCTTTGTCTCCATGTGCAGTTGCAAACCGTAGTCTGGCTTTTTATGGCAGTTTTGGAGCAGTGGCTTCTTCCTTGCTGAGCGGTCTTTCAGGTTATGTCAATATAGGACTCGTTTTACTGTGGATARAGATACTTTTGTACCTGTTTCCTCCAGCAGCTCCAGCATCTTCCTCCAGGTCCTTTGCTGTTGCTCTGGGATTGATTTGCACTTTTCGCACCAAAGTACGTTCATCTCTAGGAAACAGAATGAGTCTCCTTCCTGAGCGGAATGACGGCTGCGTGGTCCCATGGTGTTTATACTTACGTATATACCTATTGTTTGTACAGATGAACGTGGTACCTTCAGGCGTTTGGAAATTGCTCCCAAGGATGAACCGGACCCGTGGAGGTCTACAATTTTTTTACTGAGGTCTTGGCTGATTTATTTAGATTTTCCCATGATGTCAAACAAAGAGGCACTGAGTTTGAAGGTAGGCCTTAAAATACATCCACAGGTACACCTCCAATTGACAAAAATTATGTCAATTAGCCTATCAAAAGCTTCTAAAGCCATGACATAATTTTCTGGAATTTTTCAAGTTGTTTAAAGGCACAGTCAACTTAGTGTATGTAAACTTCTGACACACTGGAATTGTGATACAGTGAATTATAAGTGAAATAATCTGTCTGTAAACAATTGTTGGAAAAATTACTTGTGTCATGTACAAAGTAGATGTCCTAACCGACTTGCCAAAACTATAGTTTGTTAACAAGAAATTTGTGGAGTGGTTGAAAAACGAGTTTTAATGACTCCAACCTAAGTGTATGTAAACTTCCGACTTCAACTGTATGCATAGTCACTTTAACCATACCTACATGTACATACTACCTCAATTAGCCCGACTAACCGGTGCCTGTATATTGCCTCGCTAGTTATAGCCTCGCTACYGTATATTGCCTCGCTACTGTTATTTTCACTGTCTTTTTACTGTTGTTTTTATTCCTTTACTTATCTATTGTTCACCTAACACCTATTTTTTACTTCAACATTGCACTGTTGGTTAGGGCCTGTAAGTAAGCATTTCACTGTAAGGTCTACACCTGTTGTATTTGGCGCATGTGACAAATAAACTTCGATTTGATACAGAAGATAGCCCTATTTGGTAAAAGTCCATATAAATCCATATTATGGCAAGAACAGCTCAATAATCAAAGAGAAACGACAGTCCATCATTACTTTAAGACATGAAGGTCAGTCAATACGGAAAATGTCAAGATCTTTGAAAGTTTCTCCAAGTGCAGTCGCAAAAACCATCAAGTGCTATGATGAAACTGGCTCTCATGAGGACCACCACTGGCCAGGAAGATCCAGAGTCATCTCTGCTGCAGAGGATAAGTTCATTAGAGTTAACTGCACCTCAGATTGCAGCCCAAATAAATGCTTCACAGAGTTCAAGTAACAGAAACATCTCAACATCAACTGTTCAAAGGAGACTGAGTGAATCAGGCCTTAATGGTCGATTTGCTGCAAATAAACCACTACTAAAGGACACCAATAAGAAGAAGAGACTTGCTTGGGCCAAGAAACATGAGCAATGGACATTAGACAGGTGGAAATTTGTTATTTGGTCAGGAGTCCAAATTGGAGATTTTTGGTTACAACCGCCATGTCTTTGTGAGACGTGGTGTGGGTGAACGGATGATCTCCGCATATGTATTTCCTACCGTAAAGCATGGAGGAGGAGGTGTTGGGGTGCTTTGCTGGTGACACTGTCTGTCATTTATTTAGAATTCAAGACACACTTAACCAGCATGGCTACCCCATCATTCTGCAGCGATATGCCATCCCATCTGGTTTGGGCTTAGTGGGACTATCATTTGTTTTTCAACAGGACAAATACCCAGCACACCTCCAGGCTGTGTAAGGGCTATTTTACTAAGAAGGAGAGTGATGGAGTGCTGCATCAGATGACCTGGCCTCCACAATCCCCCGACCTCAACCAAATTTAGATGGTTTGTGATGAGTCGGACTGCAGAGTGAAGGAAAATCAGCCAACAAGTGCTCAGCATATGTGGGAACTCCTTCAAGACTGTTGGAAAAGCATTCCAGGTGAAGATGGATGAGAGAATGCCTAAAGTGTGCAAAGCTGTCATCAAGGCAAAAGGTGGCTATTTGAGTTTCAAGTATAACAACATTTGTTTAACACTTTTTTTGTAGTAACATGGTTCCATATGTGTTATTTCATCGTTTTGATCTCTTCACTATTATTCTACAATGTAGAAAATAGGAAAAATAAAGAAAAACCCTTGAGTGAYTAGGTGTTCTAAATTTTCTTGACTGGTAGTGTATATAAAGTGTAATATTGAGATGTAAACTCAAAATGTAATAAACGTCAGCTCTATATCTGAGACGGTATAGGTGTCTTCTTTTTGAAAGCGTGTGAGGTGTGTACGATTTGATTTGTACGTTTGTTTCAAAGTCAATTTGTTTAAGACTACCAAGAAACACTGTGTGACCCTGATTTAGCCCACAGCAGTAAAAGGTTATTAAGTATTTTTAGGCAAAGTGTGACAGTTCATAATCCATTAAAATGTATAGCCACAGTTTTCTGCATCTTTTACATAAATTCAATTTTAATGTATTTCTTAATGGTGGTGTCCTTAAATTGAGTCACCGTCAACAAAGATTTCAAGTCACTTAGTCTAGCTGTGCCAGTGTAGTGGTTATCCTGATACTTTGTGCATTAAATCTTTTCTGTGGATTATACTGTTTATAGATTAGAGCCTATGGTACATGTAGGTCTGTTTGTATCTGGGACTCCAGGGACAGCAGTTAAAAATTACCCGTCTGGCTAAACCGGCATTTTTACTGAAATGTTAATTAATGTGCACTGTCCCTGTAAAAATACACTCCAACTCCAGAGTGTTTTGTTTTGAAATATAACATGTAGTTCATATAATATTTTACTGAAGTGATGATTGTTTTCTTTCCTATCACATGAAATGGATGTCGTCAAGATTAGGCAAACTCATGGTCATTTTGGTAGTGGAAACACGCACGCACACAGACACACACGCACACAGACACACAGGATCCTGAGTGGCGCAGCGGTCTATGGCACTGCATTGCAGTGCTAGAGGCATTACTACAGACCCGGTTTCGATCCCGGGCTGTATCACAAATTGCCGTGATCGGGAGTCACACAATTGGCCCAGTGTCGTCCGGGTTAGGGGAGGGTTTGGCTGAGGTAGGCCATCATTGTAAATAAGTATCTGTTCTTAACTGACTTGCCAAGTTAAATAAAGTTTAAAGATACACGTACACATACGCACACTACAAACGCTATATCAAACAACTGTGCTCAGACCAGTGTGCAGGGAGTGTGTTGAACAGAACTGATGACAGATTTCACCCAAAACTACAGGGGGAAAAAATATATTTGTTTGATTTATCCATTACTTTAACAGCCACTCGTAAACCAAAGTTAAAATGCTAATTTGACCTTTAGTTTAATAGATTCATGAAGAGGGTTTCATTAAGTTTCTTTATGACATTAGGCCCACCGTCTTCTCTACAAGGGGTGAACTATCCGGGTAGTGTTCATTACGGCACAAAATTGGAAGCGTTTTAAAACATTTTGCAACAGAAAATGAAAATTAGTGTTTCTTATTGGAAAACATCCCTCCGTGTTTCAGTCCATTTTCATCCATTTGGTGGCTAATGAACATGACGCAGTATGTTATTTTCTCTAATAGCATGCATTAGTCCCTAGAGCATATGCCCCAGTGTTTAATTCAAATGGCCCCTCTCCTTTAAGACTTAATTAATGTTTTAAGGAATACACTAGCAATGAGATCCCATCATTTTTGCACAGTGATAAATTATAGGAATATCGATGCAAAATGTTTAGAATTAATAATTGTAAAGGAAGGTTAATGGCTGAAATGACATGCTACTGATGTAATGTAATTTGAGCTCCTGCTATAGCAGGAGATAATCCTGCATCAATCAAAACATTTGAATTATTATGTGGATTATAATTCATTGGCATTTTTGTAGGATTTGATACATTTTTCATAAGGGAAGATCAAGTCTGCCATTTCAAAGTGGAAATTACAAACTTCAGAAGCCTTTTTAGAACTCAAATACACTACAAGTTAAACATTTTATGCATTGCATCCTGGGTGATTAAATTAAAATCAAATTTTGTCACATGCTTTGTAAACAACAGGTGCTTATTTACAGGCCCTTCCCAACAACGCAGAGAGAAAAATATTTAAATAGTAGAAAAATAATAACACAAGGAAAAAAGATAACTTGGCTACATACATACACAGGGTACCAGTATCGAGTCGATGTGCAGGGGTACAAGGTCATGAGATAGATTTTTATTTAACTAGGCAAGTCAGTTAAGAACAAATTCTTATTTACAATGACGGCCTACCCCGGCCAAACCCTAACCCGGACAACACTGGGACAATTGTGCACCGCCCTATGGGGCTCCCAATCACAGCTAGTTGTGATCAGCCTGGAATTGAACCAGGGTCTATAGTGATGCCTATAACACTGAGATGCAGTGCCTTAGACCACTGCACCACACTCGGGAGCCCTATACAGTATGTATATATGTACATATAGGGATAAAGTGACTAGGCTACAGGATATATAATAAGCAGTTACAGCAGCGTATTTGATGAGTCAAAAGAGTTATGTACTGGGCCATACACACTACCCTCTGAAGTGCCTTGCGGTCGGATGCCAAGCAGTTGCCATACCAAGCGGTGATGCAGTCAGTCAAGATGCTCTCAATGGTGCAGTTCTTTTTAGCCACCTGGGGGGGAAGAGGCATTATCATGCCCTCTTCATGACTGTGTTGGTGTGTTTGGACCATAATAATTACTTAGTGATGTGGACATCGAGGAACTTGAAGCTCTCGACCTGCTCCACTACAGACAGCCCTGTCAATGTGGGTGGGGGTGTGCTCTGCCCTCTGTTTCTTGTAGTCCACGATCAGCTCCATTTGGATTTATTATCAACCAATAAACCTGCCTCGATTATTAATACAGTAGACCATGGTTTCCCAAACTCGGTACCGGGGCCCCCCCTGGATGCACGTTTTGGGGGGCCAGGACCGAGTTTGGGAAACCATGCATTGGACTAGTGAATGGACCTGATACATGCACTGCAGAAAGCAGCCAGCAGAGGGCACTCTTATCACACTGAATCAATTATCTTCTCAGAAGTGCATATAATGGATTCATTTGTGTATGAATGTCATGTGATTGTGTGTGTGTGTGTGTGTGTGTGTGTGTGTGCCGCACACTTAATGACCTGAATGAACCCCAGGGCTCCCCTCTCACAGAAGAGAGGAGAAGAGAGAGAGAGAGAGAAGAGAAGAGAGGAGAGAAGAGAGAGAGAGAGAGAGAGAGAGAGAGAAGAGAGGAGAGAGAAGAAGAGAGAGAGAGAAACTAACCAAATATCACGTCTCCCTCTCAATGTCAGACTCATAAACTGGATTACTCCTGGGTTTCTGACTGGGAGAACACCACATGACTGAAACTAATGAAAGAAGCAGGTCTCTCTCTCTTTCCCCATTTATTTCTCACCCCTTTACCCATCCTTCTCTCCTCTTCTCTCTAGTCTTTGTCCCTCTTGCTTCTTCCTCTCCCCCCTCCACTCTATCTTCACTCTCCTTTATCTCTTTCTTTCCCTCTCTCATAAGATAGACTCCATTCATACAGGTGTATGCTGTCTTTCATGTGCCTATGAAACAGCCAGATGTCTATAAAATTGCCTGGGAGTTTATCCTCTTAGGGTAACGCCTAATGATAAGAAAGAAGATTTATCTTCCTTTTTTTCCTCTCTCTCTTTCTCACTCCTTGTCTCTCTCATCCAGAGTCTGTGTGTGTGTGTGATACTCCAGCCCAGCCTCTTAGCACAGTGTGAGTCTTTTATTGGCCTATCTCCTGCTGTTCCTCTGTAATTATGGTAGACAGAGAGAATAACAACAGCAGGTGGAGAGAGCGAGAGATAGAGAGAGAGAGTGCGAGAGCGAGAGAGGGATGCGTCTGTGTATGTGTGTGTGCCAATGTATTTCACACATTCTTGGCCTTTCCTACAGTCAAATGACTAGTGGCCTCATGGGTGGAATGTTCTTAATATTTTTCATAATTAATAAAAAAAATGTTTTTTAAACAGCTAAAAACATGGTGTTTCTATGTCAAATTCTATGTTATATTTCAGTCTTCTGTGATGTGTACAAAGTGGAATATTGGGATGCAAACTCCAAATTGAATACATTTCAACTCTATATCTGACATGGTACAGGTGTCTTCTTTTTGTTGATCCCATAACCATGTGTGTGAGGTGTATGCTTTGGTTTCAAAGAAGATTTGTTTAAGACTACCAAGAAACACTCTGTGTGACCCTGATTCAGCCCACTGCAGTAAAAGGTTAAAACGAATTATCACATGTGCTTATGTGGGCCCGTGTGTGTGCGTGTGTGTGTGCAGAGCCATCACAGTGAATTGTTAGGGCTAACTAGAATTTCCAATAGTGCTCCTGTCACACCGGGTCAAGTGGTTAGAACTCCCACAACTCTCTGATGGGTCCCACCTTACAGGGCAGCCAACCTGACCATTCATTTTATTACACACACACACACACACACACACACACACACACACACACACACACACACACACACACGTCTGTCTCTTATACACATCTAGATGTGTATAAGAGACAGCACACACACACACACACACACACACACACACACACACACACACACACACACACACACACACACACACACACAGAGCAACAGAAGCAGCAGCAGCAGCAGCTGTGTCACTCTCCATCCTACAGAAACCTGTACCAGCAGAGGGTGATGGTATTGATGTGATCTGTACTCTCCCGCAGGGCTGGAAAACACTGGAACACACGCACGCACACACACACACACACCACGGGAGGCTGGTGAGGGGAGAACACCTCATAATAATAGCTGGAATGGAGTGAATGGAGTGGTGTCAAACACATTCATTCCATTCCAGCCATTACTATGAGCATGTCCTCCCAAATTAAGGTGCCACCAGCCACCTGTGACACACACACAAGTTCCACTAGTAATCAGAGCTGAGGTGAGCTGACCACACATTAGACAGACAGACTACTGGCACAAATCAATCAGTGGACTAGGCAGAGGAGAGGACTGGTCATTATGGTATCTCATCATCAAACCCATTTAGCACTGCACTATTTGGTGGCATTAGAGGAAAAGGAGACACCTACTCAGTTGGACAGTTGAACAACGAAATGCATTCGACCGAACAACCGAAACGCATTTAACCCAACCCCTCTGAATCAGAGAGGTGCGGGGAGCTGCCTTAATCGACGTTCACATCATTGGCACCTTGGGAGTAGCCGTTTCTGGGGACTAAATGCCTTGCTCAAAGGCAGAACGGCAGGTTTTTCTACCTTACCAGCTCGGTGATTCGAACCAGAGACCTATACTATCTATTTTTTTTTGAAGATTTGGTATACGCCTAATATCAGTTAGTGTGTAATACATTTTTATGGGCATTTTGTAAAGGTGCATATAGGACCATGTTGCTTTCAACTAACTAGTTCTCAGATTTATTAAATGCAGATGAAGGAGAAGAAAAAAGAAAGCAAAATGTATATTATTGTGGTAATAAGTGTGGCTGCGCAGTCCAGGAAAGTACAGAGATGTGTGTTCCTAGTGCGCAATAGCACTGGATTGGTATCTTAGCAACCATAGACGCCACTGGTAGCTATTTTTTGTTTACCAAGCTAAACTAGAAAGCTAGAAAGTTCGTTATTATTTTTTACATAGATAGCTATAGGATGGATGTGTTACTTGAATCGAAAACAAAACCAGTTTCGACTATATCTGTGTATAGTTACATTCCACCAAGACGAACTGAACCAAAAGAGAGAACCTATTACAACAGTGACTCCAAGGTATGGGTGGTTGCTACTTGCTAGCTAACGTTAGCGAACGGCTAGCTAATTTACTTAGCTAAGCTAGCTAGCTAGAAAACCTATATTTCTCTCTCTGTCTCTCTCTTTCTCTGTGTGGGTCCCTCCCTCTTTTCTCTTTCTCTCTAACCCCGTTGTCTCTCCCCCCGTTGTCTCTCCCCCCTCTCTCCTTTCTCCCAGCTAGCACAATTGGTTCCTTAGAAGTTGTGGGAATGTACCTTTTTGGTTTCCAATTGGTTCTGGGAACAAAGCCTTACGTTTCCTGACTGAGAACAGAAGTGTGAAAATTTAGCCTGTTCTGGGAACGTTCATTTTATGTTGCAGGGAGGTTCTGAGAACGTTGTATTATTGTTCCCTGTATGTTTTGCTGGGAGCTTTTCTTAATGTTCTGAGAACATAAATGTTAGGTTATTTTGATGTTTTTGAATAACTTCCTTAACTTTAACTGAAATGTTCAATAAGACTGTTAGCTAATTTTCCCACAACATCGGACACCCCCTAACTTCGGACACTCTCTAGCGGTTAGAGAATTAAATCACCTCTACTCAACATTTAAATGGGCTGGAAAATAACGGTATGTTTTGCGACTAAAGACACCCTTCCAGCTAGCTGACCACCGATTTTCATTGCAATTTATGTAAGTTAAGTTAGGTTTTGAGAGTTTTCAAAAAAGTGATATATATACACATTTTGTGGGACACGCTGTATATTGTAAAATTCGGCTGTGCGATAGACACATCATTTAATATACAACTTTTTACCTAAATTATTCATACTCATTTATATGTTAGTATTAAACTGTTATCTACTTTCTCAAAACATAAGATTAATCTGTAAAATAAATAGTGAGACATTTGGTTACAACACTGAAGAAGATGTTGGTGAAGAACCATTTTTAAGAGTCTACAGGAGGGCGCACCGGGCTACGCAATGAAAAGTTGACTGGAAGTCTAGCCAACTAGTCAACTATCTAGTAAACACTTCGGATACGAGGTTGCTGTCTCTTTTTTGAACAAAATTAAACGGATATATCTTGCAATTGAACAAAATAGTAAGGTGGCCAATAACGGGGGACCGTATGCTGATAATACAGGATGTATTTCTTTTGCTAAACCGCTTATCAAAAAGCTGATAATAGTAGTATTTCCACTGAAATGTCAAACATGCTAATTGCTAACCCATTAGCTAACATTTTTATGACACCAATAATCACAAAACATTGATGGCTTGATCACAAGATAACACTGTTGAAGGTAATATATTTCTTAAACGCTGTTGAATATGCCGATAATAGGGGGTCCTACGCCAGGTTAGTTTTGAACTTTTGAACTCCAAGAACTCCATGTTTTGAACTCCAAGCACAGATAGGACACATGGAAATTAATCATGCAAACACATTTTTTTAAATCATTTTTATTGTGACTCGGTGTCAGTGAGCTTTCAAACCTACACGAGCTTCTGTTTTCTATCCATGGAATTTGTCGACTGCACCACCAGGATGGAGCTAGCATGCCATGTTTTTTTACTCATACAAAGGGTGCGTTCGTAAATTGTTTCCAGTGTGTCAGAGTGCGCTCTGAGGCATTCTTAAGTTGAGTGTTGTCAAATTGTCTGTTCGTAAATTCAGAGTGGTTTGCTCTTGGGAACGTTCAGAGCGCACACTCTGGCCTAAGAGCGTTCTGACCTCACAACGGCAGTCAAGCACCCAAGTTAACTGGCACAAATGAGAGAACACCTCACTCTGATGATTTTACTCGCCCTAGCTAGTTAGGCTGTTTTCATGTTATCAAGGGTGTTAGTGACTCTAACTGTGGTGCTGGCAACAATTTAATTTWAAAAAATTGCCAACATTTACTGACACCGTTCATATTCAATGAGTGTTGCGCGTTCGTAAATTCATCAGTTATAATGCGCTCTAGCACACTCAGATGAGTGCTCTGAAATTGGCGTAGATAGTCAGAGTAAATTACAAACGAAACCAAAGCGTTTTAGTCTACTCAAACAGACCCCATTTCAAAGGAAACAAGAACTCAATCAGATCAGGTGTGGCCAATTAGTGGGTACGGCCAACACACCTGAACACACGTAACAAGATGGAGGGTAGAGAGAGTTTTGTTGACGTTGAGAACATAATGTATACAAGTGGAGGCTGCTGAGGGGAGGACGGCTCATAATAATGGCTGGAACAGAGCAGATGGAATAGCATCAAACACACAGACATTTGCTTGATGTATTTGATACCATTCCACTAATTCAGCTCCAGCCATTACCATGAGCCCGTCCTCCCTAATTAAGGTGCCACCAACTTCCTGTGATGTATATGTTTTTAAATAACATTCTTAGAAAGTTCTTTGACGTAACTAATGTTTTTTTTGTGGTTTTTATTGAAAGTTCCCACAGAAGAACGTTGTTTCTAAGAACATGAATGAGAACATTAATTTATCTAGAAACATGAGGAAACCTGTAGGAAATGTTATGCTGAAGTATTGAAATTCCCACAGAAGAACGTTGTTTCAAACGTTCTCTAAACTATTTGAGAACATTCCCAATGTAAAACCAGTTGTAGAACTTTCCTAGAACATTAGCAAAAATTAAATTAAATGTAATCATGTTTGAACTTTTAGGAAACGTTCTGTTAAAGTAATGAAATATCAAGAAAATAACATTATTTTGTCAAGTTCATTTAATGTGCTGAGAATGTTACAAAGCCAAACAACTATCCTGCACCATTCCCAGAACGTTGTGGGACGGTTGTATGCAAAATAAGCATAGGACAACCATGCTCTCACCAAGCTTTAAGAGACATATGGTTCTCAGAACGTTATGTTCTAGCTGGGCTAACTCTCCCTTCACATTTCCCTCTCTCTTCCTGACTAGTCTTGAAAACCCGACCTGAGTCAACACAGAGACATCACTAGGGTCAGGTTTTCAAGACTACTCCCTCACCCCCACTCTCTATCTATCACACCTTTTACTGTAACAAACATAGCTAGATGGCTAGCTATATCATCACTAACATTATATCCCACTGTCTTCCACGTCCCCCCTCTGTGTCTGTCTGTCTCTCTCTCTACAACTTCCTCTCTCACGCACGCACACACACACACACACCAACCTATAATGATCCAATAATCCACAGGCACGGGAGGTATCCTTATACGACTGCATATACCGGCGGGCGGAGGGCTATGACAGCAAACTACACCGCGACGATAGAGAGCACTCCAACAGCAGGGGACTAGACTTGTACTCAGAGGTAACTAGCTAGCTACAGTGCCATATCTTAATTTGATCATCCTGTTTTTACAGGAATTTTCCAGCACGGCAGGAAATGCAAATGTATTCCATGTCTAAAAAGGCTTCTAATTTCCACTTCCACTTTTTTTCCACTAAAAATGTACCAACCCCTGGGGAGGGTAAAGTGGTGTAGCAGCCTCCCTGTATGCCCTGATACGGTTATTATGACCACCACTATGATGTGTACTTAAACCATAGTGTGCTATAACTAGCCTATCTATACCAAGGGGTTTGGACCTTCATGGCACAGGTGTTAGTGCACTCACTCTGAAACCAGAGTTCAAGTCCCTAGATCTCTGCCTATGACAATTCCTATCAGCTACATTTGAATAGCCTGTTATTAAACCAGACCAAATCTAGCTGTATCATTTCACGGTAAGCTGTTGTATTTGGCGTAAGTGACAAACAAAGTTTGATTTTATATTTTTTGTTGTTTCATGAAACTAGTCGTACATTTTCCGAGTTGACAGTCTGTTTGACCCGCAGCAGGTGTGGCAGCATCTGCACTAGCCGACAAGCCATACGTGAACAGGTTGTTATGGGAGTAAATACAGCTAGCAGCTGGCTGTCACTGTATGCCGCTGGTGGTTGTTAGCGAGGTGGAAGTTTCCCAACACTTTCTGTGCTGAAACTATGTCAGAGTCATTATGCTTGTCAGGTAGGAAGCAGCACCAGTGGTGGGTCTAGTTTCTGAGTCAGTGAAAGTGGAGAAGTTGACTAGCTAAGTGAGTGGACACACACACACACACACACACACACACTTGTAAAGTGAATGGGCTGCACTCACTGTAGAGAGGCTTAATTACAGTAAAGTTAAGTCTTACCTTTCTGAGAGTAATTCTGCGCTCAATGACAGGTCATGGTGTGAACTGGAGGAGATCCATTTTAAACCCACAGATATTATCAAACTCAGCTACAGCATCAACCCACCTTCAATTACAGGTGTAAAACACAGAGATTATATATATAATTGTATGGGTGTAAAGCTGTGTAATGGTGTCTGGTAAGGTGTTGAACATCTAAATGATTAACCCGCTCGCCCCCTTTTCTGCTCTCTCTCATTTACCATCACCATCATCCTCTTTCTCTGTCGCTTTCTCCTATCTTTATTACCCTTTCTTCCTTCTCAGCTCATTCCCTGTTTCTCTTCTCTTTCAGGAGTCTTCCAGACCTGCACCAGTCTTGTCCTCATCAGAGTATGGAAGACGCCTGCCTCCTGTCCTCTACAAACCTGGCAGGCAGTTTGCCCGCATCTCTCACATCCACACCGAGTTCTTCAGGAAAAACGGGATCACACGCAATTTTGAGGAGGGATACGGATCAGTGGTTCCTGTGTGAGGAAGTCCGTATTCCCAACACCAGAGATAGAGTGAGAGCAGTGAGGGAGGGAGAGTGATGGTTTTATCAATGTGAATATGTATGGACACAACAACACACCCAACTGATACAGTCAGTGTGGTGCTGAATAGTAAAGATATAGATCATTATAGAAATAGAGATATATTCAAAGAGAGATTATATATTTTAAGATAGATAAAATAAAAAATTAAATATATATATATATAGCTATATATATTATAAAATCAGATTACATATTTTAAAATACAAAGATTGTAACTGTATACATTATGGCCCACGTTTGTGACATACATAATAAAGTACAATATTTGATTGTACCTCTTTATCAAACTACTTTGTGAACTTTCAATGCAATCATAAATAGTCGACTTTCAATGACAGGAGGCACATTGGTTCACTTATATACAAATGGTTTTAATGAGTAAGAAAATTATGCCGTCAAAACATGGAAACGTTCTCCTGTTCTTGATATAGTTTTTTGGTTTTCTTACAAAAGTCCAGTAGCTCTTGATTCCCGGCTGCTCTTGAGGTCCACGTACATTGCTCTTTCCTTGACAGAAACACTGCTTCAGAGCCATAGAGATAGGTTAGCTATAGAAGGTTTGGCAAACTATTGTTCATGTTGACACCAATTTTTTTTTTCCATTCTGACTAAAAGTACTGTAATGGTGAAAGGACTATTGGTGCCAAGATGGTTCTGACAAGAATCCTGACACAGACTCTCAATATCTGTCTCTGCACTGCACCACACAACCACTCGGGCAGCCAATGAAATCCACTAAAGCTAGAAATTGCCATTACGCACAGATCTAGGATCAGCTTATCCTAAACACGGGGGAAGGGGATGCAAAACTGACCTAAGATCAGCATCTAAGGACGACTGTAACCTATAAAGTCCAGCCACTACTGTAACCAGCTAAGGAGGGACGATGCAGGTAATACTGTATGTACAGCCGTCTGTCTGTCTGTTGTTCTGTCTTTTGTTCTAAATGTTGTCTGCCTTCTGTCTGGTTCAGATGAAGTGGTCTGGAGTTACTGTTGTAAACAAGGAGTCTTGATAGATACGTTCTATTACAGCAGGCAGTTTTGAATGTGTTTGTGTGTGTGATTGTATAAGTCCCTGTATGTGTGTATGTGCTGTATTTGTGCATGCACGTATGTGTGTCGGGTTGGAACCAAAGTTATTTTCAAATTATTTCATTCTGAACAGAACCACAATTTTTTTTCGTTCCGTTACACTGTTCCGACCAGCAAAATAAAGTTCTGAACCGGTTCATAGCAAAAAGTACAGGTTAATATCGTTCCTTTCAGTTCCTTTTTTAACTACTTTATTTAATATGAATTACTTTACCAATTATTGTGGATAGAGCAGGCAAGCTAGTTGTTTCCATGCGTGATGGACAGACTTGTGTAGCCCATGGCGCAAGATGCGACTGAAATTTTGTGGGTAGGAAGAGAGCAAGATAGGGTTGAGGAGGCTTGAAGCACAGGGCATCTTGTTATGACATGCATTATCTGAATTAGGTTCACATAATTATACCTAGGCTGAGCGGCTTCTATGGAGAAATATTGAATGTCCTTTGCGCTAACTAGCTAACAAGCTTGAGCTAGCTAGCTAACTGACAAGCGCCACCAGAATTAAAAACACGTCTTACCTTTTTGTAAGGTTTAATAATTTCAACGAAAAGGTGATAACCAGGCCTATAGTATTGTAATAATACAGGCAGGGAGCAGGTCTCGAACCAACGGCCTTCTAGCCCGATGTCCAGCGCACTATCGACTGTGCCGCAAAAGCATGCTCAAGCGGCAGAGTCGATATCCGTGCTTATAAACCCAGGGTTGTAACAGTATCCTTAACTAGCATTGAAAAAGTTAATCCATTCTTTTCTAGCTAATAAAAATGCTCTCTSCCTATCTTCTGAATCACGCTTGTAAAGTTTTTGTTGTGTTTTTTTGTGGGACTAGAAAAAAATGCTTGGAACGTAAAATAACATTATTAACCGCTTATCATGCTTTTKAAATAATGGTTTTGTTCTGGAACAGTTTGGATCACTTTCGTTCCCGGTTCCGTTTCTGTTCCTTGACAGAGGAAGTTATTTTCCGGTTTTCGGTTCGGTTCCCTGAACCGGTTTGAAGCCCTGATGTGTGTGCAAGTCCATTTGTGTGTATGTAAATGCATGTGTTTGTATAGTTTAAGAGTGTGTGTGTGTGTGGTGTGTGTGTGTGTGTGTGTGTGTGTGTGTGGTGTGTGTGTGTGTGTGTGTGTGTGTGTGTTGTGTGTGTGTGTGTGTGTGTGTGTGCGCGCTTGCGGGTGTGTGTGTGTAAATTGCTCAGTGTATGATGTTCAAGGCATCACAGTCCCTTGCGACAGCGATCTGGTCATCTCTGTGTGTACGAAGAAGGTCTTGAGCTCTCCCTTCCCCTTCACATTGATGATGCCGCGACATGAACACATGTAGCCCAGCGTCAACAGGATACGACTCGTCTCCTCGGTTACCTGGAAGCAGCGAAAACACAAATCACATGTAGGTAGAAAATTCCATAGAATTCCATATTGAACTCTTAATAGGATCTCTGTGGTAAATGTAATATTTTATATTAATAACTAAAGACTTAATCAGGAAAGAACAATAGTCGAAGAGTGGCTTTGAGTATACTGTATAGTTCTGTATTATTATATATCGACATTTGCATAACGTCGTCTCTGTACCTGTATACCGTATTCATTAACCTTGACCTATTTCTGCAGCGACCACTAGTGGTACAACATAAAACTGCATGCAGCTAGTATTATTTTAGCATTACTATTAGTGTAGCTGTATTCTAAATGTATGAATTGATTACCTGTATTTTCCCCAGTACCCCAGTACTCTCCATCCGGCTGGCCACATTAACACTGTTCCCCCAGATATCATACTGAGGCTTTTGCGCTCCGATCACCCCCGCAATCACCGGGCCATGGTTTATCCCTGACACAACCAGGAAGAGGGGTTAGAGGTCCCATGTAAGACAGACTGTACCTCTTTCACTCTCTCACTCACTCTCTAACTCACTCACTCACTCACTCATTCACTCACTCACTCACACATACCAACTCGTAGCCTGAAGTCATTGAAGGAGTGTTTGTTGATGACATCTAGTTTCCCAACCAAGGCGAAGGCAAACTCCATCATGGTGCCAATGTGCATGTACTGACGGTCATGCTCCTGAGAGAGAGAGAGAAAGATAGTGTAAGGAGAGAGGGGGAAGGAGAGAGAGGAAAAAGAGAAATGGTAACGTAGAGAGATACGAAATAGACAGAAAAGGGCAGGAGAGATGGAAGGAGAGGGAAGAGATGACAGGGAGTGTTGTTCAGCACCACCATACAGCTCTACACCTGTAATTGGAGGTGGGTTGATGCTGTAGCTAAGTTTGATCATTTCTGTGGGTTTAAAATCTATCTCCTCCGATTCACACCATGAACTGTCATTGAGAGAAGAAAGGTAATTTATCCCTACAGTTATGTGTGTGTGTGTGTCATGTACCTGTGTGTATTCAGGTCCAGGTGTAGCGTTGAGCCCAGTAGCAGCCATGTAGGTGCTGCCAATAGTCTTTATCTTCTCCACCCCGCTGAACTTAGGCTTGGACAGCAGCTGTCACACAGAGAGAGAGAGGTTAGAACTTAGGCTTGGACAGCAGCTGTCACACAGAGAGAGAGAGGTTAGAACTTAGGCTTGGACAGCAGCTGTCACACAGAGAGAGAGAGGGGAGATTAGGCTTGGACAGCAGCTGTCACACAGAGAGAGAGAGGTTAGAACTTAGGCTTGGACAGCAGCTGTCACACAGAGAGAGAGAGGGGTTAGAAGTTAGGCTTGGACAGCAGCTGTCACACACAGAGAGAGAGCGAGAGAGAGAGAGAGAGAGAGAGAGAGCAGCAATCTCGAAGTGAGGATGGAAGTGAACTTCAGCAGTGATGATTTCATGAACTTATCTTCAATGAAAGGATCCTGATCACAAGAAAACAAATTACAGACTGCTCTTTGAATATGTGTATTTTTCCAAAATTCAGTTGTCCTGAATCTGCACAGAACTGCCAAGACTTCAGATCAATGGAGACACTTGAGTTTTTGAATCCTGACACATTCACGAAAATATTCATGGCCTCTAAACCTTCCAGCTGTCTACTGGACCCTATTCCAACTAAACTAATGAAGGAGCTACTGCCTGTGCTTGGCCCTRCTATGTTGAATTTAATAAACGTCTCTCTATTCTCCGGATGTGTACCAAACTCACTAAAAGAGCCAGTAATAAAGCCTCTCCTGAAAAAGCTAAATCAGCCTATAATCGAATCTCCCATTCCTAAAAAAATAAATAAAAAATAAAGCTGTTGCTCAGATACTCACTTCCATCTTGAAGACAAATAATGTATACATAACACTCCAGTCTGGTTTTAGACCCCATCATAGTACTGAGACCGCACTCGTGAAGGTGGTAAATTACTTTTGAATGGCGTCAGACCAAGGCTCTGAGTCTGTACTTAGTCACCACATTCTTTCAGAGAGATTGGATACCCTAATTGGTCTACACGGACAAGTTCTTGCCTGGTTTAGATCTGTCGGAAAGATATCAGTTRGTCTCTGTGGATGGTTTGTCCTCTGACAAATCAATGGTAAGTTTCAGTGTTCCTCAAGGTTCTGTTTCAGGACCAGTATTGTTTTCCCTATACACTGAGTATACAAAACTTTAAGAACACCTGCTCTTCCCATGACATAGACTGAACAGCTGAATCCAGGTGAAAGCTATGATTACTTAGGTTAAATCCACTAAAATCAGTTGAGATGAAGGGGACGATACAGGTTAAAGAAGGATTTTTAAGCCTTGAGACAATTGAGACATAGATTGTGAATGTGTGCCATTCAGAGGGTGAATGGGCAAGACAAAATATTGAAATGCCTTTGAACGGGGTATGGTAGTTGGTGCCAGCCGTACCGGTTTGTGCCAAGAACTGCAACGCTGTTGGTGTTTTCACACTCAACAGTTACCTGTCTATATCAAGAATGGTCCACCACCAAAAGAACATCCAGCTAACTTGACACAACTGTGGGAAGCATCGGAGTCAACTTGGGCCAGCATCCCTGTGGAATGCTTTCGACACCTTGTAGAGTCCATGCCCCTAAGAATTGTGGCTGTTCTGAGGGAAAAATGGGGGATGCAACTCAATATTAAGAAGATGTTCCTAATGTTTGGTATACTAAGTGTATATGCTACCTCTTGGTGATGTCATTCGGAAACATAACGTCAACTTTCACTGCTATACAGACGACACACATGTTTTCAATTAAACTTGGTGAAGCCCCAAAATTCCCTACCCTGGAAGCCTGTGTTTCAGACGTAAGGAAGTTGATGGAAACAAATGTTTTTCTTTTAAAATCGGACAAAACAGATATGCTAGTTCTAGGTCCCGAGAAACAAAGAGATCTGCTGTCGGATCTGAGAATTAATCTTGATGGTTGTACAGTCGTCTGAAATAAAACTGTGAAGGACCTCGGTGTTACTCTGGACCCTGATCTCTCTTTTGACAAACATATCCATCTTCTTAACATTACAAAATCTGAAAAGTTTTGTCCAAAAYTTATGCAGAAATGCTAATCCATGCTTTTGTCACTTCAAGATTAGACTACTGCAATGCTCTACTCTCTCTGGCTACGCGGATAAGGCACTAAATAAACTTCAGCTAGTGCTAAATACGGCTTATAGAATCTTGACTAGTACCAAAATAATTGATCATATTACAGTGCTATCCTCTACACCGGCATCCTATTAAAGATATACTTCTCCTTAATGCAACCGCTGTGTCAGATTACAAAAAAGCTTTATAGCGAGAGCACACCATGGAATAATCTGAGTACAGCGCTCAGCCACAAAAACAAGCCATACAGATACTCGCCATGTTGTGGAGTCAACAGAAGTCAGAAATAGCATTATAAATATTCACTTACCTTTGATGATCTTCATCGGAATGCACTCCCAGGAATCCCAGTTCCACAATAAATGTTTGTTTTGTTCGATAAAGTCCATAATTTATGTCCAAATTCCTCCTTTTTGTTCGCGCGTTTAGTTCACAAATCCAAATTCACAAGGAGCGAGCACTAMATCCAGACGAAAAGTAAAAACAGTTCCATTATAGTTCGTAGAAACATGTCAAACGATGTATAGAATCAATCTTTAGGATGTTTTTATCATAAATCTTKAATAATATTCCAACCCGGACAATTCCTTTGTCTTTAGAAATGAAAGGGAACGCAGCTCGCTCACACGGCCACGCGTGTGACTTAGCTCATGGCCTTCTGCCAGACCCCTTAGTCAAACAGCTCTTATTCTCTCCCCCTTCACAGTAGAAGCATGAAACAAGGTACTAAAGACTGTTGAGATCTAGTGGAAGCCTTATGAAGTGAAATCGGACCAAATTTACACTGTATCTTGGATAGATAGGCATTTACTTGAAAATCTACAAACCTCAGATTTCCCACTTCCTGGTTGGATTTTTTCTCAGGTTTTTGCCTGCCATATGAGTTATGTTATACTCATAGACATCATTCAAACAGTTTTAGAAACTTCAGAGTGTTTTCTATCCAAATCTCCTAATAATATGCATATCTTAGCTTCTGGGCCTGAGTAGCAGGCAGTTTACTCTGGGCACCTTATTCATCCAAGCTACTCAATACTGCCCCCCAGCCCAAKGAGGTTAAGGCTAGGGCTGATTTCAAGGTTTTACTGCTAACATACAAAGCTTTACATGGACTTGTTCCTAGCTATCTCTCCGATTTGGTCCTGCCGTACATACCTACACATATGATATGGTCACAATGGATGCAGGCCTCCTTATTGTTCCTACACAGATGTGTGACAGAAGTGATAAGAAACCAATGAGGACAGAGTAACTCACTTCGTCAAAGTCAGCGATGATCTCGTTGAGGAGTCTGAGACATTCCAGGCCCTCCTTGTTGACGTCTGACTCAGTGTAGAACTCCTTAAAGTCTGGGATGGAGGCGAACATCACACACACCGACTCATACGACTGGTGGTACAGATCCTGGAGAAACAAACACACAGACACAGGTCAGTGGAATGGATCAGTGCAATTCCAAAATAGGGTTAGAATGTGTGGTTCTAAAGTTAGTTCTAGAATGCATTTATTTTGTGTCTTCTAGAAACACGGCCGGCCCGCTCATTATGCAGGATAAGGTGGCCACCTATGGTGGCAGATTGACGAGGGCGGCATTTTCTGAGCTAAACTGGCCAAGACGCACCTACAACAACAACACATTAACCTCACTTATTTCTGCCCAAAAACAATGAGAATTTCTCTGAACCAGTGGCATAAGGGCTTTTTAGATGAGCACGAGCGAATGTCTTTTGGACGTCTGTTTTTGGTCCTGTCCGGATGTCTTTTTTTTGTATTTTACAAACAGTAGGCTTACCACATAGATGGGCATTCATAAAAGTCAATTTCAGACAACACTGTAGACTACACCTCAGTAAGCACGGACCGACGCCGACGCCTTTTGTTCCTATTTTTTTGGTGCAAATCCGGACCGGCTTTGATTTCCACATCCACGGATATGTTTGGTTCAGATTTTGTCCGGTCTTGACCAGCCTTGATTTGGCCCAAACATAGAAGACTAGAAAAAAAAGAAAAAAAAACTTTCATTCAGAACGGAACATTAACTTGAATTAAACATCTGGAAAATAAGTATTTTTCAACGTCCGGAGAATATGCCTTTTCAACGTCCTAAAWTTTTTTAATATACGGAAATTATTTTTCACCTTTCATTCAGAACCTAAATTGAACCTAACTTCAATGTCAGGAAAATACGTCTGCTTACTGGGACTATTCTAGTTTTGCGGGGCAAATTTTTTGGTCTCGCCTATTGCGGCAGAACAGCAGGGACGAGCAGAAAGAGTTCTAGAATAAGAATTAGTTTTGTTCTGTGGTTCTGAGTTCTCAAGGTTATGTTCTGTGAATCGTTGCTGCCCCACCTCGTTCTTCCAGTTGCGTCCCAGGAAGTGTTCTGCAACGTGGGCAGGTAGAACGTTCTCCAGTAGTACCCTGTTGAGGTTCTCCATGGTCTCGATCTCCTCACACTCTCTCTTGAACTTGTCCCTCCACAGGAAGTCCAACCTACAGTAATATTCATTCTGTTAACAGGAGGACACAGAGACAGTAAAGATACGGTGGTAATAAAGTAAATAATAAATCATTTTATTTTACTCTCTTAAATGACTACGCTTAAGTAAAGGTTTACCAATAATAGCACCAACTATGTGATGGTCTTTTATTACTGTAAATGTAGGTGATACAATTTCAGGAATTTGCTGAACTTATCAAGTTGAAAGGAGACTGGTCTTGACTCACTACTCACTATACTTATGAAACGATGTAAGAGAAGAACAGAACACATGGGTCAAACACATTGTTCTCAAAGTGATTTTTTTTTTAATAGTCCACTTGGAGAGTCACTGCTTCACATTCTCATAACTTTAACGACATGGAAAAAGAAAATAATACTTTTGGCATTTTTCTCCCCCATATTTTTCTCCCTCTCCCATTGAGAGAATCTAAAGGCGGAATAAGAGATTCCGTCCAAAATGGCAATCTTTTCCCTATWGTGCACCACTTTTGACAAGGGCCCTGGTCAAAACTAGTGAACTATTATAGGGATTAGGGTGCCATTTGGGACGCATGCTATCTCACCAACTGACCCTTCAGAGCATGTTTTGTATTCATGGGAAATGAACGCTCTGGTAATAAGACACTAAAGCAGAGGATAGCAGCGTTGCTGTCTTCGCTTCAGGGAGCGCTGAACACCAGCCTGATTAGCATAAAGTAGGCGCTGGTTTCTCATTGGTTATCCACACCTGGGGGACTTCTAAACACGTCTAAATAGGTCAGCCGGGTGCCGAGATGAAGGTCAAAACGCCCCGGTGTGTGTGTGTGTGTGTGTGTGTGTGGTGGTGTGTGTGTGTGTGTGTGTGTGTGTGTGTGTGTGTGTGTGTGTGTGTGTGTGTGTGTGTGTGTGTGGTGTGTGTTGGTGTGTGTAGAGTTTTATGGCTACCTGTGGGCCAGTGGTACGTAAGTGTGTGTGCGTGCAACGCATGCATGTGTGTGGGTGCTAGCTAGGTCATCCTTGTGAAGAGTTGAGAAGGCCTAGTAACTAGGCCAGGCAGGAACAGTGGTATTAGCTGTTTAGTAGGCAACTAGCTAATGATGGTTAATTAATTAATCATTCATCTGTTCTTCATTACCTCATGTTTACAGCCAGATGCTGCAAGGGAGGACAATTTAACAACCCCAGAAAGGATTTAAAATAAAGAAACAGGCAAAAAGTTTAAAATCCTTTAAAATACAGCTAACCAAATACTGCAATTAAATGAAACATGTGCGTCATCCCCAAACACAGCCCCTACCCTTCTGGTGACTATAACCCAGTTTGACAACAGGGGGAACTGTATGGGCCAGCTCTTGTCCACTGGGGACGTTATATTTGGGTACACAAGACTCTCCAGGACATCTGAATCTGAACAGCTGTGATGGATGGTACCRCAGAGCAGTGGCATAGGCAGAAATCTGTTGATGCCAGGGCCAGCAAAAATCATTAAATTATCATGAAAGCGTACCCTATACCCTACACTGGCCCAGTGTCTARACGGGTCCACACTTTTGAGTGTTAAATTAATACTGTTCTTAGTGCTGATGATGTTACACTTTGTCAGTGTTAGGGAATTAACACTTTGAGTGTTATGCAATAGTACATGTAGTTTACACCAATGGTGTTATGCAATAACACCTTATAAAGTATTTTTAACACTAGGAAGTGTTTTAACACTAGTGTACAAAACATTAGGAACACCTTCCTAATATTGAGTTGTACCTCCCTCTTTTGCCCTTAGAACAGCCTCAATTCGTCAGGGCATGGACTCTACAAGGTGTCGAAAGCTGGCCCATGTTGACTCCAATGCTTCCCACAGTTGTGTCAAGTTGGCTGGATGTCCTTTTGGTGGTGGACCATTTTTGATACACACAGGAAACTGTTGACTGTGAAAAACTCAGCAGCGTTGCAGTTTTTGACACACTCAAACCGGTGAGCCTGGCACCTACTACCACACCCCGTTTTAAGGCACTTAAATATTTTGTCTTGYCCATTCAACCTCGGAATGGCACACATACACAATTCATGTCTCAATTGTCTCAAGGCTTAAAAATCCTTCTCTAGAGTCTATTGCTGCACCGGTGCGTCAATCTAAGTAAGATAACACAAAAAAATCCCCATCAAAATCTCTCAGCTAGATATCTGTGGTGGAAAGTGGCCAAGATACAGCGGTGTTTGTCAGACCATGAGACATCCCGAAAGTCGGTCTTCTCACGAAAACGTCTGACCTGCAAACTAATATGACCACTCTATGGAAAGATGAGATGCTCATGAACAAGATGGTGGTCTACGGCCCCTACAAGCCCCACGGAAKCGTCAATGTGGCAACTTTTGTTTGTAGCATCTGAACTGTTTTGGCCACAAACTAATGTGACCCCACTGTGGATAGGGGTGATTCTCACAAACACGATGATGTTCTCCGTTTTGCTCGATGACTCCCAGCAGTGTCACGGGACTCATCTGAAGATAAGTATGGAGGTAGTTTTAATAATGAACCTGTCTCCTCTCCTTCATCTACACGAATTGAAGTGGATTTAACAAGTGACAATTAAACCTAATTTAGTATTTTTAACAATTTTTTAAAACCATTTTTAACCATTACACATAATACCCCATAATGACAAAGCAAAAACWGTMTTTTAGAAATGTTTTCAAATTGAWAAAAAAAATAAAGATATTGAAATATCACATTTCCGTAAGTATTATTTACTAAAAACTTTGTTGAAGCACCTTTGGCAGCGATTACAGTCTTCTTGGGTATGACGCTACAAGCTTGCCACACCTGTATTTGGTGAGTTTCTCCCATTCTTCTCTGCAGATCCTCTCAAGCTCTGTCAGGTTGGATGGGGAATGTTGCTGCACAGCTATTTTCAGGTGTCTTGAGAGATGTTCGATCGAGTTCAAGTCCGCGCTCTGGCTGGGCCACTCAAGGACATTCAGAGACTGCTGTTTTGTCTTGACTGTGTGCTCTGAAGCAGGTTTTCATCAAAGATCTCTCTGTATTTTGCTCCGTTCATCTTTACCTCGATCCTGACGAGTCTCCCAGTCCCTGGCGCTGAAAAACTTTCCCACAGCATGATGCTGCCAGTGGTGGAAAAAGTACCCAATTGTCATACTTAAAAAAGTAAAAGTAAAGATACCTTGATATAAAATGACTCAAGTAAAATTGAAAGTCACCCAGTAAAATTCTACTTGAGTAAAAGTTTAAAAGTATTCAGTGTTAAATATACTTAAGTATCAAAAGTAAAGGTAAAAGTACAAATAGTAAAGAAAATCCCTATATTAAGCAAACCAAACGGCACACTTTTCTTGTTTTTTTAATTTACAGATAGCTTGGGGCACACTCCAACACTCAGAGATCATTTACAAACAAAGCATTTGTGTTTAGTGAGTCCGCCAGATCAGAGGCAGTACGGATGACCAGGGATGTTGTCTTGATAAGTGTGTGAATTGAACCATTTTCTGTCTTGCTAAGCATTCAAAATGTAACAAGTAATTTTGGGTGTCAGGGGAAACGTATGGAGTAAAAAGTACATTATTTTCTTTAGGAATGTAGTGAAGGACAGACACCCCAAAAAATACTTAAGTAGTACTTTAAAGTATTTTTATTTAAGTACTTTACACCCCTGGATGCTGCCACCACCATGCTTCACCGTAGGGATGGTGCCAGGTTTCCTCCAGACATGACGCTTGGCATTCAGGCCAAAGAGTTCAATCTTGGTTTCATCAGACCAGAGAATCTTGTTTCTCATGGTCGGAGAGTCTTTATGTYCCTTTTGGCAAACCCCAAGCAGCTGTCATGTGCCTGTTAATGAGGAGTGGCTTCCGTCTGGCCACTTTACCATAAAGGCTGGAATGGTGGAGTGCTGCAGAGATGATTGTCCTTCTGGAAGGTTCTCCCGTCTCCACAGTTAACTTTAGAGCTCTGTCAGAGTGACCATTTGGTTCTTGGTCACCTCCCTGACCAAGGCCCTTCTCCCCCGATTGCTCAGTTTGGCCGGGCGGCCAGCTCTAGGAAGAGTCTTGGTGGTTTGAAATTTCTTCCATTTAAGAACGATGGAGGCCACTGTGTTCTTGGGGACCTTCAATGCTGCAGACATTTTTGGTACCCTTCCCCAGATCTGTGGCTCGACACAATCCTGTTTCGGCGTTCTATGGACAACTCCTTCGACCTCATGGCTTGGTATTTGCTCTGACATGCACTGTCACCCGTGGGACCTTATATAGACAGGTGTGTGCCTTTCCAAATGACGTCCAATCAATTGTAGAATGAAGTTGTAGAAACATCTCAAGGAAGATCAATGGAAACAGGATGCACCTGAGCTCAATTTCGAGTCTCATAGAAAAGGGTCTAAATACTTATGGTAAATGAGGTATTTCTAAACACTTGTTTATGCTGCAACTCCTCAATGGGCTCAGGAGAGGCAAAGGTCAAGACATGCATCCTCTGAAACATGTCCCGACTGGCCGCKTACTTCTTAACACACTGCTCGCTCAACCCAGAAGTCAGCCGCACTAATGTGTCGGAGGAAACACTGTTCAACTGACGACTGAAGTCAGCTTGCAGGCGCTCGGCCCACCACAAGGAGTCGCTAGAGCATGATGAGCTAAGGAAAGCCTCCCCTGCCAAACCTTTCTCAAACCCGGACGGTGCCGACCTTTGGGGCTCCCGGTCACAGCCAGCTGTGGGATCGAACCCTAGGATGTAGTGCCTTAGACCGTTGCGCCAATCGGGACCCCTCTCCTGTTTCTGCCTCATGCTTCAGAAACAGAAGATGGCTCAATACAATGCAAAATATATGAAAATGGCTGTATCTTTTCACTTTAATTAGCATAACAATAGACCACTTAAACTGGTACAACACCTCCACTGACAGGTGGCCAAAAAMAAATAATTGAAATCCACGCCCCAACTAAACCAAACCCCAATATAATTTCCCAGTATGCCTTGCCTTTTCGAGTGAATTGTAGATTTACAACGGATGAATGTATTTGTTAGTGACAAAGACATGGTTGTTGAATTAGTTATTTAAAAATTTCAGTCCTGTGGTTTTCACCAAGTGAGGTCCTACTGTAGGCTAATGTTTATCATTAAATGATAACATCAGGCCACATCAGGCCTGCAAGTTACATTATGCTGGATTGAAAAGTTATATGTTATTCCTATTGCCCACCCAGGCCTAACCATGCCGCAAAGAAGAGACCGTACAAACCCCCCCCCCCCCCCCCTCGCCCCTCGCCTTCTCCTCTCCTCTGCTCCCGTTCTGTTCTTCCGTCTTTAACTACTGAATTCCTATTTTTCACCTGCACCACTGAAGCCAGGCAGAAGAAGTCAGTTGTTACATAGTAGGTACATAGCTTATTTACATGTACTACATGGTTATTCCATAGCTAATTTACATAGTTACACTGGTTATTCCCATAGCGTATTGCATAGTTACTACATGGTATTCCATAGGCTATTACATAGTTACTACATGGTTATTCCATAGCTATTACATAGTTACTTACATGGTTTATTCCAAGCTATTAACAGGTACCTGTCGTGCTAACACCAGTAGAGTGAGAAGATGAAGAGAGAAACAAACCCATCGTCTTCCAGATCCTTTAGAATGCCTGGCCTGAGAAGAGCGGATGAGTAGGGGAGCGGAGAAGAGAGAGAGAAAAAGAGAAGAAAGAAAAGAACAACAACAAAATAATTAAGTCTTCACCATCTGAAAGCTCAACTTTTACTATGATGTAATAACTTGATCGGTCTCAGGAGTGAATCTCCTCCTCTTTCTTTCTACCCCCCCCTCTCTCTCTCTCTATTCTCTCCCTCTTAAAAACTGTCACTCATATCAGCAACAATTTCAATTTCCACTTCTATCAACCACAAAAAACCCCCAATTATCATAGCAACAGTCCAAGTCATATCGCGGCAACAATTACCCGGGCAATAAAGTTATATTCATAGCGACAACTTTGATTGACAATTGAGAGGAATATTGCTTCGACAGACATTCCCTAATAAGTTCTTGCCTATTATTACACAGATCACAGAGAGGGAAGGAACAGTGTTAAAGAGATTCTCCAGTACTTTTGTATACTTTTAGACAGTAGTTCTGAAAGTAGCGCTCACAATTGCACACTATGTCACATATGTGCAGATATGTGCACCACATCATTGCTCTCTTTCTCACTCAGCTGTGTGTGCATGATAGCCTCTTACTAGCTGTCACTCATATGGCAAGGGGCTGAAGCTCATTGGTTGAACTCAAATTGCTAGGGGGCTGACTGGTATTGGGGGAAAATTGTGCAGCACAGCTTCCAGAAAAAAAGTTGCTTTCAAACTAGGGATTTCATGGCTAATTGAGGTAAGACAGTAATTCTGCTCATAAATGATGCATGTATATACTACGCATTGACACATCCAGCCAAAAGCGGGAGGTTTAAAAAATGTATGTGTGCGCACAGCAAAATCAATGGTGTACATTTAACTCAGAAAGTGTAAAATGTACACTATTTTCAGTGAAGTAGTATATACAGTCCCACTGAGCTGGTGTTAAAATAACATATTTGAAAGTGTTAAAGATTTAACTCTATTGCAGTGTTCCCCTTTTAAATGAACTTGATTGTGACGTTTGCATAACTCTTCTGTAGAGCGATACACAACACCTAGAGTGTAAAACATAACACTTGATTTAGAGTAAACTGGACTCACTTTGCTTAGTGCGGATGCTGTTTCCCAGTGAAGGAAATTAACACCTGTAATGTTACAGGGATTTTTGTGTGTTGTTTTAACACTGGATGGTGTAAAGTCTAATATGCGTACTTCCCAGGGTGCCTTTTTTTCAGAGTGAATTGCTGAGTTACCACCCATGACTGTATTTGTTAGTGACGGAGACTTTCCTTTTAAAGGCCTGTGGCTTTCACCAAGTAGGTACCTAGAGGAATGCCATAATTAAAATGTAACTATATGACAATACATATATCATAAGGCCTTACTTTTGATGGCCTAGTTTTACCCTAACACAGTGGTGTTAGGAAACTCCTGGTTTACAGGCCACATCAGGCCTGCAACTCATATTATGCTCGCTTTCAAAGTGATGTGTAATTACTATTGGAATCCAGCCAGAGTTAGGATATCCAACAGATGGAATGACTGTCAGGGTTAGGAAAGTTGTTAAAAAGACACCTAAACCCTTCAAGAGGTTAAACTGGAACAACCATTTCAGCTATGGATGCAATGTTATTGGTGTGCGCATGTGTGCTAATTTCGTCAACTAAAATAGTGATATTTTCAGTGGCAATTGAGGAGACGATAACTGACTAAATTGTCACGATTGTCGTCGGGAGAAAGGTGCAGCGTGGTAAGTGTTCATCTTTTTAATAAAATGACTGAACACTGAACAAAACAAAAACAACAAAGTGACAACCGAAAACAGCTCCGTCAGGTGCAACACACACTAAACAGAAATGAATCACCCACAACCAAAATGGGGAAAACAGGCTACCTAAGTATGGCTCTCAATCAGAGACAACGATAGACAGCTGCCCCTGATTGAGAACCATACCAGGCCAAACACATAGAAATGGAAAATATAGAAAAACAACATAGAATTCCCACCCCAACTCACGCCCTGACCAAACCAAAATAAAGACATAAAAAAGGAACTAAGGTCAGAACGTGACATAAATAGACCCAGAAAAAAACTATAACAACATTATTATTATTATTATTATTTTTTGTTTGTTTTTTGAGTTGACGAAAACGAGACGAGACTAAATTATCTCTGTGACTAAAATCTGAGTAGTAAGTGGACTGGACAGTTTGTGGAGAGATTGAGATATTTTCAGTGTTATTTGCAATTTGGCGGTGTGGTGCCACAACAGCGGCAACAAATCATTGATGGAAATAAGGAATACTCTCCATGGCTACTCTCCCGGAAGAAAAAGGGGAGATGGGGCCTCCTGAGTGGCACAGCGGTCTAAGGCACTGCATCACAGTGCTAGAGGCGTCACTACAGACCTGGGTTCAATCCTAGGCTGTATCACAACCGGCCGTGATCGGGAGTCCCATAGAGCGGCACACAATTGGCCCAGCATTTACATGGCTCATCACGCTCTAGCGACTCCTTTGTGTCGGGCAGGCGCCTGCAGGCTGACCTCGGTCGTCAGTTGAACGGTATATCTTCTGACACATTGCTGCAGCTGGCTTCCGGGTTAAGCGTACGGGTGTTAAGAAGCGCATTTTTTTCGGGTCTTGTTTCGGTGGACGCTTGACTGGACCTTCGCCTCCCGAGCCGTTGGGGAGTTACAGCGATGAGACAAGATCGAAATTGGGGAGAAAAATGGGGATATAATACAAAAAAGGGCCAATGTTTTGACCCATTTTATTGTGTCGATTCAAAAAAGACCAAATGCAACATTTCCACAGAAGAAGACAGTGTTTACACCCACAAGTTGATGGGGAAAAATACCTCTGACCTCAAGAGACATCATCTTTCTGTTGTATATAAATGATCAGAAATCTGCCTGTGACCTTTTCCTCTATGCAGATGATTCTGCTCTGTTGGTTTCCCACAAAAACTAAATGTGGTTGAGAAAGCCCTCAGTGATGAACTTCTGAATGTTAGTAAATGACCATCTTGTTCAGGTCCAAAGTGAAACAGGAAATCCCCTGATTTTAAGGTGGTAGTAGGTGACATAGTAGTCACAGCATAAGACTCTGTTAATTATCTTGGTTACGTGTGCTAGATAACCACGTGACAGGTGAGAGCATGGCAAAAAAAAAGCAAAGTAAAGCATAAAATTTGGTTTCTGTCAAGAACCTCCAAATATCTGGATAAGAATGCAATGGGGGACATTGGCTGGGGCTCTTGTTCAGCACCACTTTGACAATGTGTGCTCTTCCTGGTACAATAGACATCTCAGAACAAATTAGTCAGGATTATTCTTAAACTTCCAGCAATTACACATCTTGACCATTCCCCCTTTGAAAGCCTTAGATGGCTCAAAGTCGAGGAGAGAGTCTTCACGTCAACAGTGAAGAGGCGACTCCAGGATGCTGGCCAATAAAAAGAAAGAAGGGCAAAAGAACACAGACACTGGACAGAGGAACTCTGCCTAGAAGGCCAGCATCCCAGAGTCGACTCTTCACTGTTGACATTGAGACTGGTGTTTGCTGGTACTATTTAATGAAGCTGCCAGTTGAGGACTTGTGAAGCGTCTGTTTCTCAAAGAGGTGTCTGTTTCTCAAACTAGACACTCTAATGTATTTGTCCTCTTGCTCAGTTGTGCACCGGGGCCTCCCACTCCTCTTTCTATTCTGGTTAGAGGCAGTTTGCGCTCTTCTCTGAAGGGAGTAGTACAAAGCGTTGTACGAGATCTTCAGTTTCTTGCCAATTTCTCATGTGGAATAGCCTTCATTTCTCAGAACAAAAATAGACTGACGAGTTTCCGAAGAAAGTCCTGTTTCTGGCCATTTTGAGCCTGTAATCGAACCCAGAAATGCTGATGCTCCAGATACTCAACTAGTCTAAAGAAGGACAGTTTTATTGCTTCTTTAATCAGAACAACAGTTTTCAGCTGTGATAACATATTTGCAAAAGGGTTTTCTAATGATCAATTAGCCTTTTTAAAATMATAAACTTGGATTAGCTAACACAATGTGCCATTGGAACACAGGAGTGATGGTTGCTGATAATGGGCCTCTGTACGCCTATGTAGATATTCCATAAAAGATCTGCCGTTTCCAGCTAGAATAGTCATTTACAACATGAACAATGTCTACACTGTATTTCTGATCAATTTGATGTTATTTTAATGGACAAAAAATGTGCTTTTCTTTCAAAAACCAGGACATTTCTAAGTGACCCCAAACTTGAACGGTAGTGTATATAACTACTTTAACTTGGTACAGGATAACCACAACTATTCCACTAAAAGAGAAACTGACGCTGTTCCTTTTAGATTTAGAAMTGGTATGGGGAAAGAAACTTTTTTATACTATTCTTCCGAAGAATTTGAAATGTACAACCTKTAAAAGTAGTTTAAAGTTCTCACTGAAAAAACGGCTAAATAGTGGCATGTCTCCAAAGTGAGTCGTAAGACTCTAGTAGAAGGGTGAGAAGAAAATGCCCGGGATAGCATATGGTCTGCCTTTTGGTGCCTATTGTGATTGTCTTATATATATTATGGATTGATTGTTTTATATTCAGGATTGATTTATATATTAGGGGTATGRGAGACAAGGGAGCTGTACCTGTCCAATGTTGTTTATCAGGAAATGGAATTGTACTAATTAGCTAATTTATTGAAACAAACAACAATTTTGTCTGTCATTGTCTGTTGCCAATACAATACCTTGTTGCATCCTCCCTTCCCCCTCCCCCTTCCATCTTCAAAAGGACCACAATGGAAATAAGCTTTTAAGCTTTATTGTGTTATCCTTGATGATTTTCTTAAATAGTATGTGGAGGCGTCACCGGCTGGWGCGCCCTTATTTATGCATTTTAAAAATGGTCTAATAAATCAAGCAATCAAGCAATCAATCGCAATATATATGCTCAGCTAGGCTAATAACAGATTGATAATGCTAGCTAGTAGTTTGCTGCAACCTATCAGACCACTACTTAAGACACAACTTTGATAAAAKATATAACTACAGTATTTCAAGGGGAAGGGCTCCAGATTGCAATTATTTAGCAGTATTTTGCAAACCTTTCACTTGGCTGTGCAGGTAAAATTTKTAATTGCACACTCAAAAGTTTCTAAACATCCTATTTTTTGGGTTGCTAAAACCATGATTTGGTCAAACAGTAAAGTGCATTATCCTCATGATTCCTGTAATGAAAGTGTCTGCCCAGCCCCTGGGCCTGTTCCACAGGGACCTGCTGCTGTTGAGCGAGCCACGTGATGTGCTCTTTGGGAGAGAGAAAAAATGCATAACATTTCAAAATCCAATTACGGGAAATACATAGCTTTGGGAGAAGCTACTTTTGTTCTCAGCTTTCTGTGGGTATACTTTTTATTTGTCATCCCTTAATATTGAGGTCAACAGCAATTATTTTACAACCAAGATATTTGATATGGCTATAAGCATATCAAAGCACGCGAAATGCGCAATTACCCATCGGCCATTGCGAGTGCACAGGGTAGTAGGGCTACAACTGAAAAGCTTTTTAGGGCATTACTTTTAATGTTAATTAATACATGACTACTAGCAGTGGGTATTATAGTTAGTGTTAGCGATCCAGCTAATGTGTTTTGAGTTTTCACTTCCTCATGTGGTGTATAAGCCCAAAATTAGAGCACATAAAGATGTAGTCAAAACCATCTCTTTTGAACAAAACATTTCAGGAAATTCTAGAGCCCTATTTTAACAAAACATTTCAGGAAATTCTAGAGCCCTATTTTAACA
>NC_036869.1:7537531-7549429 GCF_002910315.2 Salvelinus sp. IW2-2015
CAAAAGAGATGGTTTTGACTACATCTTTATGTGCTCTAATTTTGGGCTTATACACCACATGAGGAAGTGAAAACTCAAAACACATTAGCTGGATCGCTAACACTAACTATAATACCCACTGCTAGTAGTCATGTATTAATTAAAACAAAACATTTCAGGAAATTCTAGAGCCCTATTTTAACAAAACATTTCAGGAAATTCTAGAGCCCTATTTTAACAGTAAAATATAAAACCAATAGCCTATTGTCAACTCACAATTCATGACAATCACTGGATTAGGTTGCACATCAACATATATTGAATCATGCATTCCTGCTTGGACATGTTAGATGAAAACAGTATTTATTGAACAGCCTACCATCTCAGTGTTCTATTACACAGTCTGAAGCACAGTTAATGACTTTATAAGGTGAATTATAACACCGCAGATAAAAATAGGTGACAACAAATCAGGTGCTGGAGCCACTGAAAKAGTTGGAGGCACTAGACAGCATGTTAGACAGAAGTTTTTGATCTGCTGCAGAGTATTATGTTCTTCTGTCAATTTGGCCGTTGGGAAGAAAATAATGCGATWGGATTTTATGCAGAAAAATATGTTGACAGTACAAGGCTATGTATGTTTGTACACATAGAAGTCAGTGATTTATGTTTAGTATAGGTTAATGAGGCAATACAAATGTGATGTGATTAAAATATGACTACTGGCCCACTGTTTTCGTCATTTTGACAATAACTAGACTAAATCATTATTCAAATTATATTTTTGTCGAAATGACTAAGACTAGACTATTTAAATCTAAAAAAGAGTGTCAAAATTAACACTGGTGTGCTTGCCCATCTCTCTACCCTACACACTTCCACAGTCATTCCCTAAAGGCTGTGTATCTCTGGCTTCTGCCCTATGTTTAACACCAGGGTTTTCATAAAAGGAACGCTGTCTCTCTAACCTGTTCTCTCTCCGTGTGTGTGTGTGTGTGTGTGTGTGTTGTGTGTGTGGTGTTGTGTGTGTGTGGTGTGTGTGTGTGTGTGTGTGTGTGTGTTGTTGTTGTGTGTGTGTGTGTGTGTGTGTGTGTTGTGTGTGTGTTGGTGTGTGTGTGTTGTGTGTTGTGTGTGTGTTGTTGTACCTGTCCAGTGTCTGTGTGCTGTAGAGTGCAGTACTGTATCCGTCCAGCAGGGGGGCATGTGTCTGGAGGATGATGATGTTGTAGATCACCATGGCAACTAACATTACAACCATCTTCAGCTATAGTTGATCCTCAGGAACACAGAACACGACACCCAGACCCAGGATACAACAGTAGATAAAATACTACAGAGAGAGACAGACAGAGAGAGAGAGAGGATGTGGGAGGAGGAGAGAGAAGAGAGAAGAGAGGGACAGAGAGAAGAGAGGGAGAAAGAGGAGGAGAAAGAAGGATAAGGTAAGTTGATAAAAAATCTCAGAAGAGATGTTATAATTTCATCTTTTGAGATGATATAGAAAGATGGAGAGAGTCAAACTGCGACTATACTCCACTTAATGAATAGCAAGCCATAACAACATTTCCTCACAAAAAATGGTCCAGTCAACATCTTTCCCTCAAAACTTATAATGGACATCGTATATCGTGTCCTATAAAAAGGGAATATTGCTCTTTATGTGCTCAGTATCACGTCACTGAATGGTCTTTGGCTAGGAAGTATTATGGTCCGTTGGGGAGAGCTGGGCCAACACAGGGAATGGGAGAGGTAAGTAGGTAGGTAGGTAGGTAGGTAGGTAGGTTAGGGGTAGGTAGGTAGGTAGGTAGGTAGGTAGGTAGGTACAGTGGGACAAAAAAGTATTAGTCAGCCACCAATTGTGCAAGTTCTCCCACTTAAAAAGATGAGAGAGGCCTGTAATTTTCATCATAGGTACACTTCAACTATGACAGACAAAATGAGAAAAAAAAATCCAGAAAATCACATTGTAGGATTTTAATGAATTATTTGCAAATTATGGGAAAATAAGTATTTTGGTCACCTACAAAACAAGCAAGATTTCTGGCTCTTACAGACCTGTAACTTCTTCTTTAAGAGGCTCCTCTGTCCTCCACTCGTTACCTGTATTAATGGCACCTGTTTTTAACTTGTTATCAGTATAAAAGACACCTGTCCACAACCTCAAACAGTCACACTCCAAACTCCCACTATGGCCAAGAGCAAAGAGCTGTCAATGGACACCAGAAAAAAATTGTAGACCTGCACCAGGCTGGGAAGACTGAATCTGCAATAGGTAAGCAGCTTGGTTTGAAGAAAATCAACTGTGGGAGCAATTATTAGGAAATGGAAGACATACAAGACCACTGATAATCTCCCTCGATCTGGGGCTCCACGCAAGATCTCACCCCGGTGGGGTCAAAATGATCACAGGAACACAAGAAATTCCCAGAACCACACGGGGCCTAGTGAATGACCTGCAGAGAGCTGGGACCAAAGTAACAAAGCCTACCATCAGTAACACACTACGCCGCCAGGGACTCAAATCCTGCAGTGCCAGACGTGTCCCCCTGCTTAAGCCAGTACATGTCCAGACCCGTCTGAAGTTTGCTAGAGAGCATTTGGATGATCCAGAAGAAGATTGGGAGAATGTCATATGGGTCAGATGAAACCAGAATATAACTTTTTGGTAAAAAACTCAACTCGTCGTGTTTGGAGGACAAAGAATGCTGAGTTGCATCCAAAGAACACCATACCTACTGTGAAGCATGGGGGTGGAAACATCATGCTTTGGGGCTGTTTTTCTGCAAAGGGACCAGGACGGACTGATCCGTGTAAAGGAAAGAATGAATGGGGCCATGTATCGTGAGATTTTGAGTGAAAACCTCCTTCCATCAGGCAAGGGCATTGAGGATGAAACGTGGCTGGGTCTTTCAGCATGACAATGATCCCAAACACACGCCCGGGCAACGAAGGAGTGGCTTCGTAAGAAGCATTTTCAAGGTCCTGGAGTGGCCTAGCCAGTCTCCAGATCTCAACCCCATAGAAAATCTTTGGAGGGAGTTGAAAGTCCGTGTTGCCAGCAACAGCCCAAAACATCACTGCTCTAGAGGAGATCTGCATGGAGGAAGGGCCAAAATACCAGCAACAGTGTGTGAAAACCTTGTGAAGACTTACAGAAAACGTTTGACCTCTGTCATTGCCAACAAAGGGTATATAACAAAGTATTGAGATAAACTTTTGTTATTGACCAAATACTTTATTCCACCATAATTTGCAAATAAATTCATTAAAAATCCTACAATGTGATTTTCTGGATTTATTTCTCATTTTGTCTGTCATAGTTTGAAGTTGATGAGAATTACAGGCCTCTCTCATCTTTTTATAGTGGGAGAACTTGCACAATTGGTGGCTGACTAAAATACTTTTTTCCCCACTGTAGGTAGGTAGTGTAGGTAGGTAGGAAGGAAGGAAGGAAGGAAGGAAGGAAGGAAGGAAAGGAAGGAAGGAAGGAAGGAAGGAAGGAAGGAAGGAAGGAAGGAAGGAAGGAAGGAAGGAAGAAGGAAAGAAAGGAAGGAAGGAAGGAAGGAAGAGGAACAGCAATTAAGAGGAAAGAAAGGAAAGAACGGAAGAAAGGAAGACTAACTGAGCCTGTGGAGAGCAGTGAATCAGGACTAGCTATTACTGGCTGACTTATAGAGGCCACTATGCAGTAGGGTAAACACCATTACATTTAGAAGATAGGAGACATGGGTCCGGGCTATTAGCAAAGAGAGGGGTGTATGTGAAAAGAAAAGAGAGAAAAAAGAAAGAAATAGTACTAATGCAGATAATAGAGGGAATTGGCTCCCAGTCAAGACTAATGACAAAGAGAGGTGTGTGTAAATGAAGGCTTAGCCTGAACTAGAAGTGGGGGCCACATTAAATCAGATTGTGGGCTGTGAATGGCTACAGGGTCACATGTATTAGACATGTGAAAAGTAGAAAACAACAATTATTCAAAAGAAATGGGTCTATAAGAACGTCTATTTAGTAAATAGGGGGATAAGATTGAGGTGTTGGACASMYTYGAGGAGGGTAATGATGTGTAAAATATTACTGTTAACTATTGAATAAACTTGTACACAGAACATGAAAAATAAGAAGGAAAACTGTGTCTGAAAGATGGTACAATGGACTGGATCGGTTCATTCATTTGTTTCAGTTGGTTTATGAGTTCCTTGAGGCGTAAAACATCAGTAATAAGCTTCCTGAGCCCTAGTCACCAAGGCTGCTCTCTAGTGCTGATAACAAACACTATGTCAATACTCAATCTCAGGACGACAGAGTTTTTTTRCCTAACAGACAGAGATCATCTTGCCTCAGACGTAGCTAGGAGCAAGTGAATATGTGTGAAGTGTGTAAAGCAAGGCAGGAAGCCTAGGGCTGTCGTGCGAGGAGTTCAAATGCAATTGAGGGGAAAACACAGTTGCTACAGCACACCAGATGCAAGCCAACCTCCCATGAACTTCAACTACTTTGGACTCCTGGGATGAAGGAGATGAGACAAGGAGAGGAGACTTCAGACTATTGAGATACTATCCAAGTCAACAGCCAGGCCACTTCTAGATCCCTCTGTATCACAATGACACATTGATAGTAGCATAGTGTCTCTCTGTTCTCTGTCATCTCTTGTAGTCCACTGTGAAAAAAGTCTGCAGCCACACACACGCACGCACGCAAGCACGCACGCACGCACGCACGCACGCACGCACGCACACACACACACACACACACACACACACACACACACACACACTGATTGATTGTGATTGATGTAACGCAACGTTTATGATAGACAATGTAAACAAACATTACTTTTGTGGCCCTGGTTAACCTCTTGACGCTAGGGGTCAGATTTTTTATATTTTTTAAATAACGTTCCCAAGGTAAACGGACTATTTCTCAGGTCCAGATCGTAGAATATGCATATAATTTACAAATTGGGATAGAAAACACTCCAAAGTTTCCAAAACTGTCAAAATATTGTCTGTGAGTATAACAAAACTGATTCTGCAGGCGAAAACCTGAGAAAATCTAACCCGAAGTGATTATTATTTTTTTTAAATCTGTTTCCTGGCCCGTCTTTCTTCCATTTAAAGGGGTATCAACCAGATTCCTTTTCCAATGGCTTCCTCAGGCTGTGACCAGGCTTTAGACATAGTTTCAGGCTTTTATTTTGAAAAATGAGCGAGATATTTCAAAACTAGTCAGGTGTCCTCTGATTAGTTCCTGCACGCGAGAGGGGAGCTCCCCCATTTTCTTTTTCTCTCTTATTGAATAGGTTACGGTCCGGTTGAAATATTATCGATTATGTTAGTTAAAAACAACCTGAGGATTGATTATAAAAAACATTTGACATGTTTCTACGACCATTACGGATACTTTTTGGAATTTTCGTCGAACGGAACYAGGCTTTGGTTTTCTGAACATAACGCGCAACCCAAAATATTTATCGAACAAAAATAAATTTGTTGTGTAACTGGGAGTCTCGTGAGTGCAACCATCCGAAGATTATCAAAGGTAAGCGATTAATTCTATTGCTTTTCTGACTTTCGTGACCAAGCTAACCAAGCAAATATAAGGCTAACTGTTCTAGCAGTGATTGATACACTCACAAAAGCTTAGATTGCTTTCGCTGCAAAGCATATTTTCAAAATCTGACATGATAGGTGGATTAACAACAAGCTAAGCTGTGTTTTGGTATATTTCACTTGTGATTGCATGATTATAAATATTTTTAGTAATATTTTGCGCCTTGCAATTCAGCGGTTGTTTAGGAAAATGATCCCGTAAAAGGGATCCGTAGCGCAGAGAAGTCAAATAAATGTTCTGTTATGAACTAATAACAACAGAAAGCTAGTGACGAACACTATAACTTCATGAAATACAGTACACTACAGAACCATGGAATAAAGCAAGTTTTTCACCTGAAGTATTCAAAATATTTGAAACCCAGGTCTGACCCAAAGTAGATGTCAGTAGCGTAGCCAGACATTTGTTGGTGGGTGGGGCTGTAGAAATGTACCTGGGCCCCAAAAAACTGCTAATTTCCTGCAATTCTACACATTTTGCCATGAGGCTGAGAGAAAATGTTGCTGTTTTCAAGCTAATTTCCTGCAAATACACACATTTTGTCATGGGGCTGAGAGAGAAATGTACAGTTTTATAGCAAATTAAAGCAAAAATATAGGTGTGTTGACTGTGATAAATGCACTGGATTATGAGCTGTCTTGTTTGCTAAATGAACTAATGAAGTAAGCAGTGTCATGGTGCATATAGAAGCACATCCCACAGGGCACAGACGTCAACTTAACGTCTATTCCACATTGGTTCAACATCATTTAATTGAACTGACATGGAAACAATGTTGATTCAACCAGTGTGTGCCCAGTGGGATGCTTCAATGCGGTTCTATTCATGGTTATTGTAACGGTTTTCTTCCATAGTTGAAGGAGAGGACCAAAGTGCAGCGCGGCTAGTGTTCAACATGTTTAATAAAAGAACAAGTGAAACACTACAAACAACATACAAAATAACAAAATGTGCAAAAACKGAGACAGACCTATCTGGTGCAGACAACCACAGAGACAGGAAACAAACASCCACAAAATCCCAACACKAAACAAGCCTCCTATATATGATTCTCAATCAGGGACAACGATTACCATCTGCCTCTGATTGAGAACCATATTAGGCTGGACATAGAAACAGACAAACTAGACACACAACATAGAATTCCCACCCAGCTCACGTCCTGACCAACACTAAACAAGCAAAACACATAATAACTCTGGTCAGGACGTTACACTTATTGGGAGTGTGGCTTTCAGTTATTTTGGCCATCCATCTTATGAGAGTGAATGCCATTCCAGTTCTTCTGAATTCCATTCCAGTTCTTCTGAATTCCATTCCAGTTCTTCTGAATGCCTTTCCAGTTCTTCTGAATGCCTTTCCAGTTCTTCTGAATGCCGTTCTAGTTCTTCTGAATACCATTCCAGTTCTTCTGAATGCCTTTCCAGTTCTTCTGAATGCCTTTCCAGTTCTTCTGAATGCCTTTCCAGTTCTTCTGAATGCCATTCCAGTGCACTGCTTGCTATGAATTCTATCTGATGGTGTTTGCATGTTTAGGTAAAAAGACAAATAGTGTCCCGTGCATCGACGAAGTCGTCCCCACAGGGACCGCACATACATACACCAACCAGAAGCCACYCTGATCATCCACACTGAGCTTTAGGCTATAACTACTGCGTTCAAGGAGCGGGACACTAATCRGGATGCATATAGGAAATCCCGCTCTGTCTGACCTCTGACAAGCCATCAAATAGCAACGCATCAATACAGGACTAAGATCGAATCCTATAACGCCGGCTCTGATGCTCAACGGATGTGGCAGGGCTTGAAAACTATCACAGATTACAAAGGGAAACCCAGCCGTGAGCTGCCCAGTGATGCGAGCCTAATAGACGGGCTTAATGCCTTCTACACTCGCTTCGAGGCAAGCAACACTGAACCAGCTGTTCTGGATGACTGTGTGATCTTGCTCTCCGTAGCCAATGTGAGTAAGACCTTTAAACAGGTTAACATTCGCAGGGCTGCGGAGCCAGACGMAAAACCAGGACACGTACTAATAGTATGCACTGACCAGCTGGCAAGTGTCTTCACTGACATTTTCAACCTATTCCCGGTCTGTAATAGCAACTTGTTTRGAGCAGACCACCATAGTCCTAGTGCCCAAGAARGCCAAAGTAGCCTGTCTAAATGACTAGCGACCCGTAGTACTCACATCTATAGCCATGAAATGCTTTAAGAGGCTTGTCATGGCTCACATCAACGCCATCCTCCCAGACACCCTGGAACCACACTTCTCATACTGCRCCAACAGATCCACAGATGATGCAATCTCTATTGCACTGCCCTCACCCACTTGAACAAAAGGAATACCTATATAAGAATTGACTACAGCTGAACATTCAACACCATAGTCCTTCCAAGCTCATCYCCAAGCTAAAGACCCTGGGACTGAACACCTCCCTCTGCAACTGGATCCTGGACATCCTGATGGGCCTCCCCCAGGCGGTGATGGTAGGCAACAACCCATCCACCACACTGACCATCAACACACACAGGGGCCCCTCTGGGATGTGTGCTTAGTCCCCTCCTGTACTCCCTGTTCACCCACGACTGCCTCGCCTCCCATGAATCCAACACCATCATCGTTAAGTTTATTGACGACACAACAGTGGTAGGACTGATCACTGATGACGAAGCAGCCAATAGGGAGGAGCCAATAGGAATTAGTGTGGTGCCAGAACAAAAACCTCTCCCTTAACGTCAGCAAGACAAAGGAGCTGATCGTGGACCACAGGAAACGGAGGGGTGAGCACGCCCCCCATGTAGCTGTAGAGGAGCGGGTCGAAGCTCCTCGGTGTCCCTAACCAAACAAGGGTACTGGCGTTATCCACCTCTGGCCGCTCGCCTCCCTACCACTGAGGAAGTACAGTTGTCCCGCTCAGCCGCAGTCAAAACTGTTTCGCTGCTCTGGCCCCCCAATGGTGGAAACAAACTCCCTCCACGACGGCCGGGACAGCGGAGTCATCCACCATACCTTCCGGAGACACGCTGAACACCACCTCTTTAAGGAAAACCTAGACTAGGATAACAGTAACCCTTCTCACCCCCCCCCCCCCCTTAAAAGAATTTAGGATGCACTATTGTAAAGTGGCTTGTTACCACTGGATGTCCTAAGGTGAATGCCCAATTTGTAAGTTCGCTCTGGATAAGAGCGTCTGCTAAATGACTTAAATGTTAAATGTAACATGTAATAACTTAAGGAATTAACAATGGTCCACACACACCCACACAGTTGTGAAAAGTGTACAACAGCGCCTTTTTCCCCCTCAGGAGGCTGAAAAGATTTGGCATGGCCCCTCAGATCCTCAAAAGTTCTGCAGCTGCCAATTGAGATCATCTTGAGTTGGCCGCAACACGCTTTGGTACGGCCACTGCAAGGCACCCGACCGCAAGGCATCCAGTACTTGGGGTCCTAGCTCACTGCCAATCCAGTACCCAGTAAATCACTGGGTCCTAGCTCACTGCCATCCAGGGCTTCTATACCAGTTGATGTCGGAGGAAGGCCTCCAGCTTATCCAAGCCATAGGACTGTTCTGTTGCTACTGCACAACAAGCTGTACCAGTGTCTGGAAACAACAGGACCCTGAACAGCTTCTACCCCAAGCCAAAAGACTGCTAAAACAAGGCTGCTAAATAACTAATCAAATGGTTACCCGGACTAACTGAATTGATATTTGTTAACTAATATCTCCTGACAGAATCTATGCACGCACACAGATACTTACACCTCAACAAACACACAACACAATTTGCAGACAGGCCACACACACACACACACAACCACACACACACACACACACACACACACACACACAACACACACACACACACACACACCACACACACACACACACACACACACACACACACACACACACACACACACACACACACACACACACACACACACACACACACACGCTGGCTGCTACGGCTTATCTATCCTGTTGCCTAGTCACTTTACCCTGCCTTTTATTTACAGTACATAGCTACCTTAATTACCTCATACCCCTGCACAGGGACTTGGGTACACCCTGCATATTCCATGTTATATTTATTCGTTATTGTCATTTTACATTTTCTTTGTGCCTACTCTGGTAGATGTACTCACAGGGCAGGTAGAACTTATTCCATCCGTGAGGTGGGTGGGGCTTGGGAGCTGAGCATGCTGTCATTGGTCAGGTTTCATGGTAGGGGGTGGTGGTCAGAACTCATCTTCCAGGAAGAACTGGAAAGAAGTTAAGAAGGAGATGAGAAAGACAAGGGGAGAAGAGAAGTTGTACTGGGCTGTATCCAGTGTGATCATTTTGATGGTGTATTGGCAGTTTTGCCTGACACATCCTCCGCAGGCACACACATACACACAATACACACATACACACATACACAATACACACATACAACACACATACACCATACAACATACACACACATACACACACATACACACATACACACACATACACACATACACACCATAACACAACATACACACATACACACATACACACACAACATACACAACATACACACATCACACACATCAACCATACACACACACTAACACACACACACACACACACGGACAAGAATCAACCAGTAAAATCAGTAAATTGGTTCTTCACCATGTTTTGAAAACAGCCATGACAAGTATAACAGCGTGGTTGTCATGGTGAGGACCAATCGGAGCCAGGGTTTGTTGGCGATGATGATGCGTGAGGAAGTAAGGGAGCCAGGGGAGAGAAGTGTGCACCACGATCCTTTTACTCCCTGTGCTGATGAGTAGACAGAGGGCGGGAGGGAGGAGGGAGGAACAGAAGAGACAGGAGAGAGAGCAAGCAGGGGGACAGGACAATAAGGAAGATTCAGATCAAATAGGGAGAAAGCCTGAAGAGAAGAGAGAGAGAAGAGAGAAAAGGAAGAGAGAGAGAGAGAGAGAGAGAGAGGGAGAGAGAGAGAAGAAGAGGAGAGACGAACTGAGAGGAGAGAGAGATGAGAGAGAGGAGAAGAGAGAAGAGAGAGAGAGAGAAGAGAGAGAGACAGAAGAGGGAAGAGACAGAGACAGAGAAGAGGAGCAGAGACGAGAACAGAGAAGAGAACGAGCAGGCAGATGACAAGAGCGTATATGGACGTTATCTCTTGCCGTAGTTTGCAACGTGAGGAGAAGCCCATGAAATGGAAGGCTGTAGGGGACAGAGAACAAACAACGACTGCAGTAACAGATCTTCTGTCTGCATCAATACTCTCAACACCCCAGAGCAATTTACCTCCATCGATTTCCTCTCTACAACACCTCTTTGACACACCTTGACTCTCAACACAACTTCCCTTGGCCAGGAAGAGAAAGGACCAGATAATAAAGGTGCATTATTTTGTTTATAATTTGCAATTCATCCATTGAAACTGTTTGGTTTGTTTGCAGTTCAGAGTACTATACTATACTATACTATACTATACTATACTATACTATACTATACTTAAGCAATTAGGCCCGAGGAGGTGTGTTTTATGGCCAATATCACATGGTTAAATGCCGTTTTTACATACGGAGCAACACAAAGTTCCTGGACGCATCCTTTAGTGTACTGTCCATATACCACAAACCCCGAGGTGAATTATTGCTATTATAAACTGGTTACCAATGTAATTAGAGCAGTAAAAATACATATTTTTTCATACCTGTGGTAAACAGTCTGATATACCACAGCTGTCAGCCAATCAGCATTCAGGGCTCGAACCTCCCAATTTGTTTATATACTATATACTATACTGTACGATACTATACTATACTGTACTATACTATACAATATATACTATACTGTAATTTACTTTACTATACCATGTCCTTCCTTTTCTCTTCACATGGTCACATGGTTTGGGTTGGCTCGGATATACAGAGACATTGTGAGACATCAGGAATCATTTAAGTATCAAGGTAGAACACAATGCAGGGCCCAGGGACAGACAGACTGCTGTGTTTTAGACTGTTGGTGTATAATCCCGTGTTCCACAAAATATGACTGTCCTTCAAGCTCAATCACTCCTCCAAGGTCTGGTCTCTGGTTAGAGTCATCAGAGGATGAGAAAGGTGTTAATCGGTTCATTCTGGTTTGTTAGTCGTCCTCATCTTCATCTGACCCCTTTCTTTTCCTCTCTCTGTCTCCCCCTCTCTTCCTCCCTCTGTCTACCCCTCTCTTCCTCCCTCTGTCTACCCCTCTCTTCCTCCCTCTGTCTACCCCTCTCTTCCTCTCTCTGTCTCCCCCTCTCTCT
>NC_036869.1:7550221-7601181 GCF_002910315.2 Salvelinus sp. IW2-2015
ATTCCTCCTGCTAGGTTGATCCTGGTCATATGTTTCTCTAGCCACATCTTGGTAAGTTACACACACCACACACACACACACACACACACACACACACACAAACACACACACACACACACCACACACACACACACACACAGGAGAAAAGACATGCCGAAGGAGATCCCCAACACTGCTGTTCTGTAACACACACACACACACACACACACACACACACACACACACACACACATGGCATCAGCTTCAGGCAAACAGGCATTGGATGTAAAAATTGTCCTTTTTAGTGTCAGTTTAACTTATTATTTTTTTAAACGTTTAACTTTGACTGTCATTCTACCCCCCGCCCAGCAACTTCAGTCCCACTTGTCTCCAATTCCACATCCCAACCCTCAGCTTCCCTCAGCCCATCCCACCTATCTCTGTTGGCCACCCTCTTCGGATTTCTACGCACCATATATCTTTCAACTATGCTGTGATGTTTAACATGCAATTTCAATCTATCTAATCGAATAGAATCCACAGATTGCGAGTTGAAGATAAATACTTTTACTAAGAGTATTAGTATATTASTAATTGACTGACCCGGTCTCTCCAGATCTCCTAACAGTACTATTTCTAGGGTCAATTTTAGATTAATGTTATGCTTTTTCAGCCATTCCTGAACCAGAGACCAGAAACAGGCTACCTGAGGCCAATATCAGAACAAATGGTCCATTGATTCTGTATCCTCACAACAAAATCTGCAGAACTGTGATGGTTGTATGCCCCAAATATTCAACACATCGTTGGTGGCCAGAATTCTGTACAATAATCTTTGATGAAAAGAACGAAGTCTTGAATCTTGCGTCGTTTTATATATCAACTCATACACCCTGTGCCATAGAATCAGTACATCAATGTATTCCCAGATATTTTGTCATCTGTATGGCACATCTGTCAACATCCTGGTCCTCAAATGAAACTGACATATTTTCCTATCTATTTATTTTTGTTCCTCCGCCAGTTATGATCCTTCAWATTGGGCAGACAGACCAGTTCCCTACCTCCTCCCGCTGCCACCTGCCTCCTCCTTTTGGGGTAATGCTGTAATCAATTGGTTGTAATCTTGGATTGAGCAGACCCTCCCATATAATTCCGATAGCTCCATGAAAGACATAACTCTCCCATTCCAATTTACACAATCATTTAAAAACAAAACAACCTTCGCAAACATCTTTTCCATTGATACAGGTCTTTTATCAACCAGCATGTTTGAGTTCAACCACAATATTATATCAACCAGCATGTTTGAGTTCAACCACAATATTATATCAACCAGCATGTTTGAGTTCAACCACAATATTTGTTGGAATGTTACACACTGTGTTAACTACCACCAGATGGGTGCTGTACAGAGCAGTAAAATTATAATGTATTTGAATTGGAACTGCGACCCACTTCCACTAATTACTACATACTTCTCCCTGTTATACAGTAGGGCAGGCCTATATTTCCTGACTACAGCTTATATTTCCTAATAGAAGTTAGCCAAGTAGACGGCTGATTTAAGCGTGTTCATAAAACAATGATGTCATGTCTAAATGGAAGAGACGTTAGTCTGAATGCGAAAATATATGATGCTTTTAGTATCTGTCTCTACGGTTCTACCGCTCCTGGCTCCTGTAAACACAGACAATTAACTAAATGATGAAACAGCCCATGGACCGTTTTTCCTTTCATAAGGAGGCTTCATCGTCATCATTATCCTTGTCATCATCAAAGTAATATTCCTCATCTTTATCATAATAATCATCATCATCATCATCTTCGACATCTAAGACCCAGACCTTTGATTCACATTAAAACTGTCATCAGACGTTATTCATATCTTTTCATCTGTTTTCTTTCTTTCTATCCATCTTTCTTTCTATCCATCATTCTTTCTATCCATCTTTCTTTCTATCCATCTTTCTTTCTATCCATCTTTCTTTCTATCCATCTTTCTTTCTATCATCATTCTTTCTATCCATCTTTCTTTCTTCCATTTTTCTTTCTTTCTTTCTTCCATTTTTTCTTTCTTTCTTTCTTTCTTTCTTTCTTTCTTTCTTTCTTTCTTTCTCTCCCTCTTAATTGCTGTCTCTTAAGGTGTATCATTTGCAGCTGCTATTAGGGATCTTATTGATGTGAGACTCAATTGATCAAAGATTTATTTTGTCTTGTCACACTGTAATTGCAATGTTCTGGGTTATTATAGAGAAAAGAACACTGACTTCAGTTTCTTTTGGCACGACTAGTATTCCAACTATGAGGGCTACTATAAGACCATACTATGCAGGTTGTATGCTAAGTAGTATCTGAACATTGGTGGGTACCATGAAGGGTAATATGAAAGGTACTGTAAAGAGTACATATGCACAGGACAAGTACTGTATCCATACTGTGAAGGGCACTATAAAGTGTACTATGTAGGGTCCAGACTTACTTGGGCAGGACCAGTATCTGCACTATGAAGATGCAGCAGAAGATGAGACAGGCACAGGTGACGTAGTATTTAAAGGCCGGCAGAGTGGTGGCTCGATACTGGGGAAATCAACACACACATGGTCAACAGGTGGTGGTCAAAATGAAGCATTTTTTTTACTGTAACTTCACATTATAACTCTCTAACACGTTCTAACTTTCACAGCAATCATCTTTTCTTTTTATGGAGTCACTGCATTTTTGTCTGGGGCAGCAGTGGCAGAATATGACATTTTCATTTTTCAATTTCATTTGCATTTGACTGAACTGGAGTGCTGTTGTCCTACAGCACCTCCTTCTCCAGAGTCTTGTTGTGAAAGAACAGTGAGATCCTCTGGATGTCCTCAGACTTCAGCCACTGCCTACAGAGAAGAGAACACAGAGACACTCAGACAGCGGTTCACACAGACACTAGCAATCCATCAGGGATATTAATAAGACACGTTCACCTCAGAACTTCCTCCCTTCCAACCATCATTTCGCACATTTCGAAGTATTTGTGTCAAGATCGTCGTCAGTGTGGAAATGACCGGACCAAGGTGCAGCGTGGTGAGCGTACATTTCTTTTTATTTTGAATGTCGCCAACAAAAACAAGAAACAACAAAAACGAACGTAAAGCTGACTAGGGCTACACAGGCCACTAACACAGACAACTACCCACAACTAAAAAAACAGTCTGCCTAAGTATGATTCCCAATCAGAGACAACGATAGACAGCTGTCCCTGATTGGGAACTATACCCGGCCAAAACATAGAAACAGAAAACATAGAAATAAAGAAACTAGAATGCCCACCCTAGTCACACCCTAGCTTAACCAAAATAGAGAATAAAAGCCTCTCTATGGCCAGGGCGTGACTGTACCCCCCCAAAGGTGCGGACTCCGGCCGCAAAACCTGACTCTATAGGGGAGGGTCCGGGTGGGCATCTACTTCAGTGGCAGCTCCGGTGCGGGAAGCAGACCCCGCTCCACCTCTGGCTCCTCCCACTTTGGTGGCGCCTCTGGACTGGGGACCCTCGCTGCAGGCCCCGGACTGTGGACCGTCGCTGGCGGCCCCGGACTGGGGACTGTCGCTGGAGGCTCCGGACTGGAGGCCGTCGCTGGAGGCTCCGGACTGGAGGCCGTCGTTGGAGGCTCCGGACTGGAGACCGTCGCTGGAGGCTCCGGACTGGAGACCGTCGCTGCAGGCTCTGGACTGCGGATCAATACTGGAGGCTTCGTGCCATGGATCCTCATTGCAGGCTCCGGGCCATGGACCATCACTAGAGGCTTCGTTCCATGAATCATCACTGGAGGCTTCGTGCCATGGATCATCACTGGAGGCTTCGTGCCATGGATCCTCACTGGAGTGAGGAGACGTATGGACAGCCTGGGGTGTGGAGCTGCCACAGGGCTTACCAGGCTGGGGAGACATACAGGAGGCCTGGTTCTGGGAGCAGGCACAGGACTCACCAGGCTGGGGAGACATACTGGAGGCCTGGTTCTTGGAGCAGGCACCGGATACACTGGGCCGTGGAGGCGCACTGGAGGTCTCGAGCATAGAGCCTGCACAACCCGTCCTGGCTGGATGGTTACCTTCGCCCGGCAAAGGCGGGGCGCTGGCACAGGACGCACTGGGCTGTGCAGACGCACTGGAGACAGTGCGCAGAGCCGGCGCAGGATATCCTGGGCTGTAGAGACGCACTGGCGGCCAGATGCGCTGAGCCAGCACCATCCGTCCTGGCTGGATGCCCACTCTAGCCCGGCCGATGCGGCGAGCTGGAATGTAGCGCACCGGGCTGTGAACGCACACTGGAGACACCGTGCGCTCTACCGCATAACACGGTGCCTGACCAGTACCACGCTCCTTACGGTAACCACGAGGAGTTGGCTCAGGTCTGAATCCTGACTCAGCTAATGTGCTCGTATGCCCCCCCCCAAAAAAGAATGTTTGGAGTGGCCTCCCGGTCTTTGGTGCCAGCCGTGACCCTGTGTAATCCTGGGCCCTTTTACTCGCTGCCTCCGCTTTCCTCGCTGCTTCCACCTGCTCCCAGGGCAGGCGATCCTTTCCCGCCAGGATCTCCTCCCACCCTAGTCACACCCTGGCCTAACCAAAATAGAGAATAAAAGCCTCTCTATGGCCAGGGCGTGACAATTTGTGAGATGTTTTTTTTCTTATTACACTTCAAATTTTTAATAACTATTGTTTCATGTGTTATTGTATGTTGTTTTTTTAAGTATCTGCACTCCTGCCTACATAATTGCCCCTTGTGGGATAAAGAACGTATTTTGAATTTAATTGAATTTAACGTAAATCCACTTGTCATATAATTGTTGGTGAGGTACTGAACTAAGTGCTTCATACAAATGATTATACAACACACTTTTCACAAGCTCTCAAAGAGCTTTAGTTAATACGGTGGTGAACTCACCTCGACCACCACCAATGTGAAGCACCTACCCAACTCGGTGATGCATCCTTTGTGCCACAAATTGTCTGTCACTGTGCTAGAAATAGAACAAAGCAGGTTTGTAGTAGTACTAACTTCTGGGAGTTGATGCCGTCGATGGTTCTGATCATCCTCTCTTCCAGTTCCTCTTCAAACCGTCTCTTCTGAGATTTGGTCCTGAGGGGACACCGAGCACACAGTACGGTGAGTATGTGGAACATTATCTATCCTGTGGTGTTGTGGTCTTAAGACATGACTGGTGTAAAGGAAAGATGACTGATCTATAGAGGTAAAGTCTGGTGGTCTGATGTAAAGGAAAGATGACTGATCTGTAGGGGTAAAGTCTGGTAGTCTGATGCAAAGGAAAGATGACTGATCTTTAAGTCTCACCTCTCTCTTCTCTGGTAGTGATACTGGCCCATTGGAACATCCTAAAACATACAATCACAGAAGGTGAGGCTGGACACAAGTCTGTGTTTCTCTGTGTGTGTGTGTTTATGTACGTGTGTTTATGTGTGTGCTCACCGTAGTGTTTATTTTGCCGTTGTCAGTGGTCATGCTGTCTCGATGGTGCAGGTTAGCAAAAGGTTTTGCCGCCCCCCAGGACTCCAGGTACCGAGTCATTCTGACCGACGCCCTCATCTTCCCTCCTTCCAAAGAGGAACGAGAACGTGCGCACAGGTGAGGGCTCCGCCTCTCAGCCTGGACAACCAATCAGGTTGGAAAGAAGTCAAACTTGTTTCTTTTTATTCTTTAAGATGCATTGCTCAGTTCAAGCAAACAGCTGTTGTAGTATTTCTGCATTATAAACAGTAGTATAGAACCAATAAATTGGTAGTGTTTCAACTTTAGTTTTCAAAGTATGTTATATCTGTGGTTGTGTTTGGACCATGTTTGGACCACATTCTCATGTCTCACCTTGGGGTTGATGACCAGGTAAGTGATGACTCCGTGTTCCTTCAGGTAAAAGTCTCTACTCTGTCCCTCCCCTGGTTCCACCTTATAGGAGCCCTTCAGATGCTCCAATGTTACTGAGGAGATATGGACACGCCTGGGGGAGGAGAGGAGAAGTGAGAGGGAGGAAGAGAGAGGAAAAGATAGGGGCGGTGAATAATAATCATAAGCCAAATGGTTTGTGAATGCAAATATGTATTGGGAACTATTTTAAGAAAGAGCAGACCCTCTATTGGTTGATCTTACCCTGGCACGCCCCCTGCCTCCATGTGATTGGCTAAAGTGACGTCATGTGACCAGACGTCGTACTGCCACTTCTGGAGGCCGATGACGCCACACAGCACGTTCCCAGAATGCACCCCGACTCGCATATTGATATCCACACCAGTAGCATCACGCACCTTCCTGAGGTAAACATGTATAACCTCATATGAACCGCTGTTTTGTTCTATGGGGTGAAAAAGAATGTGTTTGTGTGTATTTGTGTTTGTGTGTGTGTTTGCAGGTAGTGTGTATGTGTGTGTGTTTGTGTGTAGAGAGGATTAGCTTATCATCTCTAGTTCACATGGTGCTTGCACTACAGCTCACACATATATATTTATCCCCTTTTTGTTCCGCTGGCTTCCATTTAAGAAACGTTTTAACAGAATCAGCGGAATGAATACACCCCTGATCACCCCCAAATACAGTTTCAGCTTTCCATTGCGTATGGTAGTGCATATGTATATTTGTGTTTTGTGTTGTTTGTGTTGTGTGTGTGTTGTTTGTGCTGTGTGTGTGTGTGTGTGTGTGTGTGTGTGTGTGTGTGTGGTGTGTGTGTGTGTGTGTGTGTTGTGTGTGTGTGTGTGTGTGTGTGGTGGGTGGTGTGTGTGTGTGTGTGTGTGTGTGTGTGTGGTGTGTGTGTGTGTGTGTGTGTGTGTGTGTGTGTGTGTTGTGTGTGAAAGCAGAGAGCTGGTGTTTTACTTGATGGCCTCACACATGTCCAGTCCCATCTTGACCCAGTTGCGTGCGTGGGTGAGGGAGAGACTCTGGTAGGCCTGATACACAGTAGTAACAATCACCAGGATCTTTATACGCATACATCTCATTCTCCTGGAAGAGAAGAGAGGGGGGGTGGCAGAGAGAGAGAGAGAGAGGAGAGAGGGAGAGGGAGGGGGAGAGAAGGGAGGTTGTAGGGACAGGATTAGGTAGAGGGGGCAACAGATGGACAGAGATAATTAGGGAGAGCGAGAAAGAGAGAGAGAGAGAATTTCAGAATCAGAATAAAAAACATACTTTGTGTAAAAGAAAATTAGAAAAAAAAAGTTTAAATCAAAAGATGACCTGTACAGATGTAGGACCTTAATTTGATCATTATTTTGTTGCTCAAAACTTGTAGTGTATTTGAGGTTTTAAAAAGGCTTCTAAAGTTTGTCATTTCCACTTTAAAATCTCAGACTTAATTTGCCATAAAATAAATGTATCAACCCATACAAAAACAGTCATTCACATTTCTTCTTGTTTCAGCAGCATTATTTCCTCTGTAGTTCACAGATTAGGCAAATAACCATAAAGCTTTTTATCAACCTTGCATGAACTTTGCATAGCCTTAGGAACTGTATTGGTGTGCATCCCCAGTGAACCCATACACCGACACGTGCTAATGACCTCTCTCACACCACACTGATGCCCAAAACACACTCCACTAGATGTTAGGCTGCTTACAGCAATGCTCAAGCATCCTAACTCTCCGTCTATATTATATAACAACCACATTTCTGGGGCGCTAGGCAGTGTGTATCTGTGTGTCTGTCTGTCTGTGTGTGTGTGTGTGTGTGTGTGTGTGTGTGTGTGTGTGTGTGTGCGTGCGTGCGTGCGTCGTGCGTGTGTGTGTGTGTCGCGTGTGTGCGTGCGTGCGTGTGTGTGTGTGTTGTGTGTAGGCCTGTAGTTGTACTGACATGAATCAACAGCCAACACTCCCATCCGAGAAAACACAGGAGATCAGCAAGGGAGAAAACTTCCCACGGATGTACAATATTACGCACAAGAACAACTGCCGTTATGTAGTATGGTGCATATACACAGTGATTGAGGGCATTTGTGAGCGTACTAGTCTGTGAGTGTGCTAGTTAGGTGTGTGTGTGTGTGTGTGTGTGTGTGTGTGGGTGTGGGTGTGTGTGTGTGTGTGGTGTGTGTGTGTGTGTGTGTGTGTGGTGGTGTGTGTGTGGTGTGTGTGTGTGTGGTGTGTGTGTGTGTGTGTGTGTGTGTGTGTGTGTGTGTGTGGTGTGGTGTGGTGTGTGCGTGTGCGTGTGCGTGCGTGTCATGCGTCGTGCGTGTGTGTGCGTGTGTGTGTCATTCTTATGCATGCGTGTGATGTTACCTTGGCTATCTGGTCAAACTTGCCGAACAATTCATTGAGCATGTGCACCAGTTCTCCTGGTGAACAGTCACCAGCCAGCTTAGTGAACCCTACGATGTCTGCATACAGAATACTGAAACAGAGAGAGAGAGAGAGAGAGATGAATACACATTAAAACACGTCAAAAGAACAGCATTCTTTTCCTTTCCTCCTCTACCTCCTCTCATCTGAGATTTCAGCACCGTGGACAGCGATGGACAGCAGCCATCTAAATTGCAGCCATTCCCCACTGTCTGGGAGAATCTCTGAAGAGAACTGGGCCTAACCAGGAAGACTATTTAGCTGTTAGTGAGAAGACTTAGAAGACACAGAGGCAAGGGCGGACTGGGAGCAGAAGTCGTCTCTGGAATTTCTGACAAACCGGACAATTTGACCAGCCCGTCGCTCTTGCATGGAGAATAATGAATACAGAGGTACCTTCAGCACCACAGGACAGTGGACACTGACATCGACCAGTAGAACCAATCAGCAAGCCAATTTGGTTCACTAAGACTTAGAAGACTTCCAGGATAAAAAAAATACAGGGAGACCTTAGTACAGTATCAACTTACGATTCCTCTGATCCGAGTGTATTAGTTTGGAGTAGATTAACGTATTCTCCTTCAGTGGAGATACAATCAGATACTCGCAGTCCTTGAAAATACATTATTAATGGTAAATTACTTCTGAGCTCTACACCCTTCACAAATATTCACGCACACATAGACACAGGATTCTGCATACACACAAACGCGTGAGAACCACTCCAAAGAGAGGACATTGCTACATCCCTCTCAGTTCTACCACGATGATGGAAAAGGCATTACTAACTACAACCCATTAGAGCTTCAATACATAGACGATGATTTGACTGGCCTTATGATTACAGAATGGAGTTGAGTGGAGCTCTTCAGTTTACAGAAGGAGATCATTGACTGTATGTATAGTATATAGGATCTACTTGACTCGCTATTTCAACAGTGATCTCCAATGTAATCCAGTAGACTGGGACCTGGATTAACTGAGCATATCACTATCACTACAGAACACTAAGGTACACAGATAACGCAAACAGGACACAGCATAGATGACCTATCTAGGATGAAGAGAAGAGTGGAGAGAACATAAAAATAGGGTAGAGTTAGTTGAGTAGAGTAGAGTTGGGTAGAGTAGAGTAGGGCAGAGTAGAGTAGTGTAGAGTAGGGTTGAGTAGAATAGGGTAGAGTAGAGTAAAGTAGAGTAGAGTAGAGTAGAGTAGAGTAGAGTAGAGTAGAGTAGGGTCGGTAGGGTAGGGTAGGGTAGGGTCAGGTAGGGTAGGGTAGAGTACAGTAGAGTAGGATAGAGTAGAGTAGGGTAGGGTAGAGTATGGTCGGGTAGGGTAGGGTAGGGTTAGGGTAGAGAAGAGTAGTGTAGGGTCGAGTAAAGTAGAGTAAGGTAGAGTAGAGTGAGGTAGAGTAGAGTAGGGTAGGGTAGGGTAGAGAAGAGTAGTGTAAGTGTAGGGTAGAGTAGAGTAGAGTAGAGTAAGGTAGAGTAGAGTGAGGTAGAGGTAGAGTAGAGTAGAGTAGAGTAGAGTAGAGTAGAGTAGAGTAGAGTAGAGTAGAGTAGAGTAGAGTAGAGTAGAATAGAGTAGGGTAGAGTAGGGTAGAGTAGGGGTAGAGTAGAAGTAGAGTAGGGTAGGGTAGAGTAGGGTCGGGTAGAGTAGAGTAGAGTAAAGTAGAGTAGGGTAGGGTAGAGAGGATAGAGTAGAGTAGAGTAGATTTAGGGTAGATAAGAGTAGAGTAGAGAGAGTAGGGGCGTGTAGAGTAGAGTAGAGTAAAAGTAGAGTAGGGTAGGGTAGAGAAAGGAAAGGAGTAGAGTAGAGTAGAGTAGGGTAGATTAAGAGTAGAGTAGGGTCGGATAGGGTAGAGTAGAAGTATGGGTAGAGTAGGGTAGAGTAGAGTAGAGGTAGAGTAGAAGTAGGGTGGGTAGGGTCGGGTAGGGTAGAGTTAGAAGTAGGATAGAGTAAGTAGAGTAGATGTAAGAGTAAGAGTAGAGTAGGGTATAGAGTACGGTCGGGTAAGGGTAGGGTAGGGTAGTGGTAGGTAGGGTAGGGTAGAAAATAGGGTAGAGTGAGTGAGTTCGAGTAGAGTAGGGGGTAAGAGTGAGTAGAAAGGGTTGAGTAGGTGTAGATAGGTAGGTGAGTAGAGTAGAGTAGGTAGGAGGGGTAGGAGTAGATTGGGAGTGATTAGGTCGGGTGGGGTAGGGTGACGTGAGTGGGGTCGGTGGGGGAGAGTAGAGGTGAGTAGAGGTCAGAGTAGGTGAGGGTTGTTAGAGTAGGGTTGTGAGTGAGTAAGTAATGGTAGAGTAAGAGTAGAGTAGGAGAGGTAGGTAGAGAGGTGAGGGGTGTGGATGTATGAGGGTGAGTGTGTGAAGTTGAGGGTAGTAGAGTAAAGGTAGAGTAGGTAGGGTAAGAGGTAGAGTAGAGTGGTAGGGTTAGGAGTAGGTCGGTTAGAGTAGAGTGGGGTGAATGGTTAGGTAGGAGTAGATGGTAGGGTAAGAGAAGTAGGTGAGTAGAGTAAGAGTAAGGTGATAAGAGTAGTAGGTATTAGTAAGAAACTAGAGAGACGTGGAGAAGGGTCCGGGTAGGGTAAGGGTATGGTAGAGTAGAGTAGGGTAGAGTAGAGAGTAAGAGTAGAGTAGGGTAGAGTAGGGTAGAGTAGAGTAGAGTAGAGTAGAAGTAGAGTAGAGTAGGGTAGAGTAGGGTCGGGGTTTTTCCCCGGGTAAAGGGTAGGGTAGGTAGGGTATGAGTTAGAGTAGGATAGAGTAGAGAAGGATATGGAGTAAGCAGTGAGTAGAGTAGAGTGGGGTAGAGTAGAGAGAGGAATAGAGGAAGGTAGAGTAGAGTAGGGTAGATTAGGTGCGGGTAGAATAGAGTAGAGTAAAGAGTAGGGGTAGGGTAGGGTAAGAGAAGGATAGAGTAGAGTAGAGTAGAATAGAGTAGGGTAAGTATAGGGTAGAGTAGGGTCGGGTAGGGTAAGGGTAGGGTAAGAGTAGGAAATAGAGAGAGTAGAGTAGTGTAGGGTAGGGAGGGTAGAGTAGAGTAGGGTAGGGTAAGATTAGAGTAGGGTAGAGAGAGTAGAGTAGAGGTATAGTAGAGTAGAGTAGAGTAGAGTAAGAGTAGGGTCGGTCGGGTAGAGTAAGAGTAGAGTAAGGGTAGCGTAGAGTAGGGTAGGTAGGGTAGAGTGAAGTAGAGTAGGGTTGACAGTAGGGTCGGTCGCGATCGTAACGGGATAGGAGGGTAGAGTAAGAAGTAGCGTAGAGTAGAGTAGGGTAGAGTAGAGTTAGGGTGGAGTAGAGTTAGATTAGAGTAGGGGTCGGTAGTTAGGAAGTAAGTAGAGTAGGATAAGATTAGAGTAGAGTATGGTTCCGGTATGGTAGAGTAGAGTAGAAGTAGAGGTAGAGTAGAGTAGAGTAGGAGTAGAGTAGAGTAGAGTAGAGTAGAGTAGGGTAGAGTAGGGTCGGGGCAGGGTAGGGTGGGTAGGAGTAGAGTAGGGTAGAGTAGAGTAGGGTAAGAAGTAGGGTCGGGGTAGGGTCGGGTAGGTAGAGTTAGAGTAGAAAGAGGTCAGAGTAGAGTAAGGGTAATAGAGTAGAGTTTATTAGAGTATGGGTAGGATAGAGTAGGGTCGGGTAGAGTAGAGTAGAGTAGAGTAGGTAGGGTAGAGTAGGCAGTGTAGAGTAGTAGAGTAAAAGTAAGAAGTAGGGTAGAGCAGAAGGGTAGGGGTGGAGCAGAGTAGAGTAGAGTAGGGGGTAGGGTAGGGTAGGCTAAGGAGGGTAGGGGAGAAGAGTAGGGTAGGGTAGAGTAGAGTAGAGTAGGGGAGTTAGAGTAAGGTGGAGTAGAGTAAGAGTAAGAGTAAGAATAGGAATAAGGGTAAGAGTAGAGTAGAGTAGAGTAGAGTAGAGTAGAGTAGAGTAGAGTAGAGTAGAGAAGAGATAGATGTGTACCTGACGTTGGTATGTCGTTGGACATAGAGGTTGTGAAAGTTGTTGGTGCCCTCTGCCCGGCCGAAGTCCCTGTCCCTTGGTCCCTGTAACCTCTGAATGATCTCTGCCTTCATCACGCGGGCGATATGGGCCGGGAGCAGGGACAACAATAACCTCTCCTGGAGAGAGGGAGGGAGAGAGAGATATGTACTGTGATGTCCAAATGAACTGCTTTAGGTGTGCAGTGTACCCTGATATTTTTGAGTGCATAACTCTGTATCAGGGCCAGGTCTCTCTATGGGTAATAACAGTAATATTAATGGAAGGTTACTAAAAGCTATTTTCTGTATTCAGTCTCTTAAATGGCAGGAAATGTACTTGATTCACAGTCTGCAATTAACCATGTGTGTGCACGTGTGTGCGTGCAGGCGCGCGTCTGTTTTCATTGATTGCAGTGAGTGTAAATCAGACTGACGAGCACTCATCACAACGTGGTCAATTATTTCTCCAGCAGCAGGCTGGGAAGGGAAGCAAACATTTAGATGTGGTACCAGCTCAACTCTAGGAATGCAGATCATCTAATTTAATGAAGATGTTTTCCTCTTGCTTCCTCCAGTTTCTGCTGTCATGAACTTGATTATACGTCTTCATCTATGTACGACAATAACATTTTCTCAACCCTGGCCTGCCCTCTGGGATACCAGTTCAACGGGTCATTTTAAGTGATTTATAAACAGAAAATCACTTAGTTACTCTATTTCCAGCTTCTAAGAGCAACAGAGGATGTGGTGGTAGGTAAGAGTCAGCCAGTTGTTATAATGCCTTTATGAAGTGACATTAAGATGACCTTAACGTCTATGTAGTGACATAATGAGGCAGAAAGAAAAGTGAGTCTGCTGGACAGAGATACCCTGTGTGTGTGTGTGTGTGTGTGTGTGTGTGTTGTTTGTGTGTGTGTGTGTGTGTGTGTGTGTGTGTGTGTGTGTGTTGTGTGTGTGTGTGTGGTGTGTGTGTGTGTGTGTGTGTGTGTGTGTGTGTGTGTGTGTGTGTGTGTGTGAGGAAGTGCGTGCGTGCGATAGGGAGATAATGGCTGGATTTCAAAGTGAAGGAATTTATGATTTTTGCTTTTGTCATGAACAGAAAAAACATCAAAACAGCTGCATAATTATTATTTTTAAATCGATCAGACGTTGTTTCAAGAGATGGAGAGGAGGGGAGCGAGGGAGGGGAGGCAGGGAACGAAGGAAGAGAGGTTGTTAACAAGCAAAGTCTATTTTTAGCCACCAACCGCTGCAGTCTCCATCCTATCCCCAAACCTCTTCTGGATTAATTTGCCGCTGTGTGTTAGGCAATGGGCTCAAGTGTGTGTGTATATAGGGTGTGTGTGTGTGTGTGTGTGTGTGTGTGTGTGTGTGTGTGTGTGTGTGTGTGTGTGTGTGTGTGTGTGTGTGTGTGTGTGTGTGTGTCGTGTGTGTGTGTGTGTGTGTGTGTGTGTGTGTGTGTGTCATCCTTGGGTCGCTCGTCTTTTCAGTTCGCTGCAGCTAGCAACTGGAACGAGCTGCAACAAACACTCAAATTGGACAGTTTTATCTCAATCTCTTCATTCAAAGACTCAATCATYGACACTCTTACTGACAGTTGGGGCTGCTTTGCGTGATGTATTGTTGTCTCTAGCTTCTTGCCCTTTGTGCTGTTGTCTGTGCCCAATAATGTTTGTACCATGTTTTGTGCTGCTACCATGTTGTGTTGCTACTATGTTGTTGTCATGTTGTGTTGCTAACATGCTGTGTTGTCATGTGTTGCTGCCTTGCTATGTTATTGTCTTAGGTCTCTCTTTATGTAGTGTTGTGTTGTCTCTCTTGTCGTGATGTGTGTTTTGTCCTATATTTATATGTTATTTATTTTTGTATTAAAAAAATGTAATCCCAGCCCCCGTCCCTGCAGGAGGCCTTTTGCCTTTTGGTAGGCTGACATTGTAAATAAGAATTTGTTCTAAACTGACTTGCCGAGTTAAATAAAGGTTAAATAAAACGTTTTAAATATAGAGGTTGTCTCAACCTGCCATCCTGGAAAAAGCTGAAGAGTTGAGAGGCAGAGTTGGGTTCTGCTGCTCCCGGACTAGACCACTGGTTGGCTGACCAGGTCGACTGACTCTGTTCCCTGGCAACCTGGTTGATAACACACAGGTGTGAAATGGCCTTCTGATGCAGGACAATTGACTCAGGCTGAAATTTCGGGTTGGTAGCCTACCTCAGCTGTAAGAATTTACAAAGTTTGTCTCTATGTCGCTGGGCCAGAGAGAGGGTTTGAGAGAAGTTTTTCTACTGCTGCCCCAAAATGTATGAAGTAGATTTTTAACTCAGAAAAACCCCTCTTGTGCAGGCATGGCTGTGTCCCCAGTGGCCGGTTCGTGAAGGCCAGTGATTTTAAGACACTGGAGGAGGCAGGAGTCCCGCAGCCCCATGTCGCCACCCGTTCCATGGCATGGAGGGAGCGGGCAGTGAGGGTCAAGGTACTCACAGTGTCTGTGAGGCTGGACTGCCCAGCTTGAGTCATGCCATGCTGCTGGAAGTGTCCAGGCTGGTGGAGGAGACCATCCCACCAAGTCAGGCCAGGTATCCTCAGCCAGAACAGGACAAGCGCACTGGTTAGGTGGAGGCTCTCATACGGGGGCTAGATGTGCATCCCGGTCCGGAGCCAGAGGCAGGCCCCAAATGGTCCAGGCTGTGGATCCAGTGCTGGTCGTGGGTCTGGCTGTGCTGTGTCCTGAAGGCAGGATTGAGCCTCAGACCCAGTGCTGGTCGTGGTTCTGGCTGTGCTGTGTCCTCAGGGGGTGGTGAAGGTTGTGGACCCAGAGCTGGAGCTGGGTAAGCAGATGGCACTGGACTGGATGACGGACCTAGGACTGGAAATGAGTCGGCCGGTGAGTCCAGGACAGGGCCGGACATCGGACCCAGAGCTGGTGCTGCAAATAGGCCCAGGTCACTGCTGGAATGGTCCTCAGGAACACTGGGACCAGGACGGTGGTCGGGTCTGGTAACAGCAGGTTGACCAGGAGAGACACAGGCTGTGTCGGTTGGGGTGCCAGCTGAGTGGCTGCAGGGCTGACTGGCAGTCTGCAGGTTGAGCAGGTTAGAGCTCTGGCATTTGCTGGACTGGCTGCAGCACCGGGGAGCTCCGGCTTACCCCAAAACTAAGGTGCCGGTTTAGATAAGGGACGATTGCTTGGATACCCGGTTAGAGGCACAATGACGAACAGGACACAGATTCAAGTTCAATCCTTTAATTGCCTCAGGCACCCAATTGGTGCTCTATTTTACACACACACACAATGAATACTTTATACGCTCTATGTGCGTGTGTGTATATGCGTGTGTGTCTATACCGTTTATGTCTGTGCAAAGTAGGCCTACCTGCTGGTGTTTCTCAAACTCCAGTTTGATGGGGGACTTGATGCAGTTGCAGGTGTCCTGGTAGGTCTGTCTGAGGGCCAGGTCCATCAGGTGCTTATGGTACGCTCCAGCCAGGTTACCACACGTAAAGATAATGATGTTAGCCAGGATCTGATAGAGGAGAGGAGAGGAGGGAGAGGAGAGGAGAGGAGAGGAGAGGAAATAGAATAGCCTTAGTCCTCCTAGGAGAAAATTCTTATTCACAGACTGAATACATTTTACAGACGGAATACATTTTACCAGACAACCAACCTAACAAACCCACACCCAGACATTACCATTGCCATTCCTGACTTGCCTAGCTAAATAAAGGTAAAATAAAAAAGTAAAAAAATACAAAATATCCATCCCATCCGCTGTGTGTGCAGTCACAGTGGCCTCACACATCAGACACCCCCTAACTGACTGATGCATGGGCCTCATACAGACATGATGAAACTTCACAATGGTCAGCTGGTGGGAAAGAAGGGGTATAGAAGAACACAGATGCTATTGGAGACTTGAATAAAATGCTGAAAGAGTCACATGTGAATGACTCAATCAAGAGAAATACAAATCCCCCCCCGCCCCCTAACATACACACAGAGGAGACTCATAAAGATAAACTCAGTGTCTGACGCCAGTGCAGATGAAGTCTTCTATAATCTAATAACCCAATGTCCATCTATACAACTCAATAACACATTATTGCCCCATAAACCTGCCCTAGTACACACATCTTGTTTCATGTAGTGTGCCACTATGTCAACATCAGGCTCATCAAAGCCCTGTAAATAAATAGACACAGATCTTCAGAAGACCAGGCAATAAGTGTGTTTATTACATGTTTATTTACAGAGACATGTTAAGGGTTTTTCCAGTAAACCATGGTGTTTGTGTGTGTGACTGTGTGTGTGTGTGTGCACACGCAAGCACCATGAGAGGGATAGAGATTGGCTGAGGTTGTGTGTACCTGTGTGTGCATGTGCACGTGCCAGCCTACCTGCATGCATACCTATGTCACAGACTTTGTGGGTAACATCCATGTCTTTTATTTCTGGCTATGTGAAAATATTGTTAGCATTGACCAACAGCACAGACATACTGACGTTCTGTTGTAGCTTCACTGACCTAGCTAGCTTCGATAGAGCAGGACATTATGCCCAGTTCATTTATTCCTCGGCAGCATCCCAGATGGCATTCTATTCCCTATGTTGTGCATTACGTTTGACCAGGGCCTGTAGAGAATAGGATGCTATTTGGAACACAGGCTCAGCCTCTAGCCCCAGCTCTCAGAGTAGCTATTCATTTAGACTGAGAGCTCTACTCTGGTAATGAGGAGCGTACTGAGGGCCCACACAGAGTAGAGGGAGAGCGAGAGATCGGGACGAGAGAGAGAAAGAGAGAGAGGGGGACAAACAGAGACAGCCGCTGGATAGAAGCAGGTTGATGTTGATTGTCTTGCCCTGGAGGCAGAACTGAGTGATTTCCAGTAGATGGGCCAACTGTCAAAATTGGTTATATCATAAAAATGTATGAAAATAAAATGTATGTGTGTGTATGTGGTGTGTGTGAGTGTGTGCTTTGAATCTGTGTATGTGTTTATGTTTAAATGTGTGTGTGTATGGGTGTACCCTTACCTGCCACACCAGTGGTTCCAAGGCCTCTGCAGTAAACGCTAGACACACACTGAGTGTGATTGTGTGTGATAAACATGTGATGATGCTGGCTAGGACTGCTCCCCTCATGGAGAACGGCAGCATGGTGTAGACCACAAACACTATGAACAGGAAGAAGGACACCTGGGAGAGAGGAAGACACAGGATGTTACCGGGGGAAACTTTAACATGTTACACCACAAACACTGTGAATAGGAAGAAGGGAGAAAAGAAGTAGGAAGTCATAGGGAGATTCTTAATTGGACAAAAGTTTGTCCTCTCCTCTCCTCTACTCCATCCTCCTTTCTTCTGTGATCCGGAAACCAAATAAGTGGTTGAGTGGTCGAGGGGATTGTCAATTCGTTAGTAGGCAAACGAAGGCGTCTGTGCCACTCCTCAATTACCTACTTTGACAGAGGATGCACAAGAGTATCCTCACGGCGTCTAGCACAGTGTTTTACAATATGCCACACCCCTTTGAATCAGCTGTTGTTTTCTTGAAGGAGAAAAGCATGCACACATTTAAAAACAATACTCTACTTAATGTTTATCTATAAAATGTCTGCCACAACTATCTTCATTTGTTTTATCACTTTACACATTTATTTTGGGATCCACCCCTGTAAACATCCTTTGTCTGAAGACGCGTGGGTGGAGAAGGAGAGTCTAATTTCATACAAGCGCATCTGTTTCCAGAAGATGGAGGAGAATAAAACCAATTGAGATTCTCCCATTAAATATTACAGGGAGACACTTTAACATGTTACATGATGACATCCTGGGAGAGAGGAAGTAACGGAACATTCCAAGAAGTCACTTCTGTCACTGCACTATGTTCCACCAGGCATCAGCACAAACTTTTCTCTGACTCTTAAATGTTTGGTCTACTACATAAATCATGACTAGGGTTACAAAATTCTGCAAACTTTCCCAAAATACCCAGTTTTCCAGAAGTTCTGGTTGCATGATGCCGGATTTCCTGCTGATTCCTGGAATCTTCCAAACATCATTTTGGGGAAAACCCCTGAATTTTGGGAAAGTTAACAGGATTTTGCAACCCTAATCATGAATCACGTGTGTGCATTAGCCTACCAAGCTAAATCCATAGGCAAGTTTACTCATCATACAACATTAGTTTGGGGAACCTTTCGCAGCACAGAGTTGTTAATAACAGCCTAAATCATATCACGTTATAGTTATAGCACTACTGACATACCAGGATCAGAACAGGAAAGGAGGAGCTGGACACAGGAACTTAACAAACAGATAACGAGGTCATGGCTCAGAGCGTAACCCATCACAACCCATGGCCCTGACTCCATGCAGCACCATGTACACCAACCAAGACCTCACTAACAGGAAGTGGTGTCTGACAGGGACAGGAAGTAGGAAATGGAATAGGAAGTCAACAGAGGGTCACAGTGAGTGTCTATATCACAGTAGTTCAAAGGTAAGGGTTCAGGAAAGACAGAGAGATGACAGACACTATGACTACTAGAGGGATAGAGGGATATTGTGCAGAGAGATTTGATTTGATTTACTAGGATTCCCATTAGCTGACGCCAATGGCGATAGCTAATCTTACTGGTGTCCGACATATAACGAAAAAGACATTACAGACAAAAGACTTACAATTTATATACATAAAAAAACTAACATGTAGTGTGTGTGTGCATCTATCACATACATGTCAGTACATACACACAACAAGTAGGTCACATGGGGGAGAGGCGTTGTGCCGTGAGGTGTTGCTTAATTTGTTTTTTGAAACCAGGTTTGCTGTTCACTTGAGCTATATAAGATGGAAGGGCGTTCCGTGCACTCATGGCTCTGTATAATACTGTACATTTCCTTGGATTTCTTCTGGACCTGGGGACTGTGAAAAGATCCCCGATGGCATGTCTGGGGGTGTAACTGTGTGTGTCAGTGCTGTATGTAAGTTGACTATGCAAACAATTTAGAATTTCCATAAAAACAAGAAGTGACGCAGTCAGTCTTTCCTCAACTCTTAGCGAAAACAGACTGGAATGCATAGTATTAATACAGTGGCTTGCGAAATTATTCACCCCCTTGGCATTTTTCCTGTTTTGTTGCCTTACAATCATTTGATTTACACAACATGCCTACCACTTTGAAGATGCAAAATATTTTTTATTGTGAAACAAACAAGAAATAAGACAAAAAAACTGAAAACTTGAGCGTGCTTAACTATTCACCCCCCAAAGTCAATACTTTGTAGAGACACCTTTTGCAGCAATTACAGCTGCAGGTCTCTGGGGTATGTCTCCATAAGATTGGCACATCTAGCCACTGGGATTTTTGCCCATTCTTCAAGTCAAAACTGCTCCAGCTCCTTCAAGTTGGATTGGTTCCACTGGTGTACCGGAATCTTTAAGTCATACCACAGATTGGATTGAGGTCTGGGCTTTGTCACTTGCTTGGTGGTTGGTGCATGGTGGTGCCCCTTGCTTAGTGGTGTTGCAGACTCTAGGGCCTTTCAGAACAGGTGTATATATACTGAGATCGTGTGACAGATCATGTGACACTTAGATTGCACACAGGTGGACTTTATTTAACTAGTTATGTGACTTCTTAAGGTAATTGGTTGCACCAGATCTTATTTAGGGGCTTCATAACAAAAGGGGTGAATACATATGCACGCACCACTTTTTTTATTACACTTTTTTCCTTTCACTTCACCATTTTCAACTATTTTGTGTATGTCCATTACCTGAATGTCCATTATGTCCATTATATCCATTACATCCAAATAAAAATCCATTTAAATTACAGGTTGTAATGCAAAAAACYAATACTTTTGCAAGGTGCTGTATTAGCCTTCTGATTACAATGAATAGCAAGACGTGTCGCTTTGTTCTGGGCCAGCTGCAGCTTAACTAGGTCTTTCTTTGCAGCACTTGACCACATGACTGGACAATAATCACGATAAAATAAAAATAGAGCCTGTAGGACTTGCTTTGTGGAGTGTGGTGTCAAAAAAGCAGAGCATCTCTTTATTGAGGACAAACCTCTCCCCATCTTTACAACCATTGAATCTATATTTTTTGACCATGACCAGCTAAGTCTCCTCAACTTGTTCAACAGGCACATCATTCAATACCAGATTTACCTGAGGTCTAGAACTTAGGGAATGATTTGTACCAAATAAAATGCTCTTAGTTTTAGAGATGTTCAGGATCAGTTTATTTATTTTTTAAATGTTTTATTTATTTATTTTTACCCCCTTTTCCCCCCCAATTTCCTGGTATCCAATTGTTAGTCGTTACTGTCTTGTCTCATCGCTACAACTCCCGCACGGACTCGGGAGAGGCAACCCAACCAAGCTGCACTGCTTCTTAACACAGCGCGCATCCAACCCAGAAGCCAGCCGCACCAATGTGTCGGAGGAAACACCGTACACTTAGCGACCTGGTCAGCATGCACTGCGCCCGGCCCGCCACGGGAGTCGCTAGTGTGCGGTAAGACAAGGATATCCCTGCCGGCCAAACCCTTCCTAACCCGGACGACGCTAATTGTGCGCCGCCCCATGGGCCTCCCGGTCGCGGCCGGCTGCAACAGAGCCTGGATTCAAACCCAGAGTCTCTGAGTTCGAGCCCTGAAACTCACAGCTAGCACTGCGATGCAGTGCCTTAGACCACTGCGCCACCCGGGAGGCCAGGATCAGTTTATTTCTGGCCACCCATTCCAAAACAGACTGCAAATCTTTGTTAAGGGTTTCAGTGACTTCATTAGCTGTGGTTGCTGATGCGTATATGGTTGAATCATCAGCATACATGGACACACATGCTTTGTATAATGCCAGTGGCAGGTCAATGATTAAAAAAAATAGAAAAGAGTAGAGTGCCTAGAGAGCTGCCCTGAGGTACACCACACTTTACATGTTTGAAATTAGAGAAGCTTCCATTAAAGAAGACCCTCTGAGTTATATTAGAAAGATCTCTGAACTCACGATATGGCAGAGGTTGAAAAGTCATAAAACATACGTTTTCTCAACAACAGGTTATGGTCAATAATATCAAAGGCTGTACTGAAATCTAACAATACAGCTCCCACAATCTTCTTATTATCAATTTATTTCAACCAATCATCAGTCATTTGTGTCAGTGCAGTACATGTTGAGTACCTTTTTCTATAAGCATACTAAAAGTCCGTTGTTAATTTGTTTACAGAGAAGTTGCATTGTATTTGGTCAAACACAATTTTTCCCAACGGTTTGCTAAGAGCTGGCAGCAAGCTGATAGGTCTGCTGTTAGAACCAGTAAAGGCCACTTTACCATTCTAGGGTAGCGGAATGACTTTGGCTTCCCTCCAGGCCTGAGGACAAAGACTTTCATCTAGGCTCAGATTAAAGATATGACAGATAGGAGTGACTATAGAGTCAGCCACCATCCTCAGTAGCTTTCCATCTAAGTTGTCAATGCCAGGAAGTTTGTCATTATTGATCGATAACAATATTTTTCCACCTCTCCCACAGAGAGAGAGAGAGAAATGTTGAAAGAGAGGGAATTTGGAGCTTTAAAGTGACAGTGACACTATCCTGTCCAGCCGTTTACCAACAAGAGATGCAATTCTTACCACCAACCCTGACCTTGACTTCAACCCAAACATTAATTAAGAACAAATAGCTTTGGTGCTGCTAGCTCATCATTTCTGCTGATATTGACATTGTTTCTGTTCTTAAATGGCCATTTAGAGACAAACAGCAATGTGAGAAGGGATATGGATGTTTTATTGTTGTTGTTTTACTGTTGACAGTTGGTTTTCTCATCCTTTACAGTCAAACGTTAGATGGTCTACTTTTCTAAGTGTATATATTGTTTTCTCTTCCATCATTCTCTTTCCCTTTCTCCATCTCCTCTCTCCCACCCCTTCTCTCTCCTTCCCGCAAGCCAACCAGCCGGGTCAGAATGAGGGAGGGTTGTATTATTTTGATGGTACCAGGTGTCTGGAGCTCTGGTCCAATCTGGCTTCCACTAATACCTGCTCTCTCCTGGGAGATTCAATCAGGTCCAGACACAACCACCTCCTCAGCTGAAAGGGCTGCTGTGGGTGTGTGTTTATGTTTGTGACAGATTGTGTGTGTGACTGTTACTAAGCAGAACATAACCTGTTCTAAACTTTCAGATTCTCTGTCACACCCCTCTCTTTCCGTCTCTCTCTCCCTCCCCACACCCCTCTCTTTCCGTCTCTCTCTTCACACACTCTCTCTTTCCGTCTCTCCCTCCCCACACCCCTCTCTTTCCGTCTCTCCCTCCCCACACTCTCTCTCTCTCTCTGTTTGAGAACAGACTGTAGTCGCAGCAGTAGTTGCAGACAGTGTTATTTAGCTCAGTGTGTTCCATCAGTATGGTTGAGAGCGTACTTCCTCCTGGCTCTAGGCTGATTGGCTCACAGTAAAGAACCATTTTTCTCATTATTCTAGTCTGAGGCATTTACCATCATCCTCACAGGACACCTGGGTGGTATTCTATACCTGAACTACCTGTCATATAAGAACACTCGTTCTCCTTTCAATACGTTTCCTCCTTAAGGTGCCTACTGAGAATGTGGAATTAATCACTAGAGTAATGATATGAGATTAGTGTCTGTGTAAGAAGGAGACAGGAAGAGAGAGAGGTAGAGAGGGGTATAAAGAGAGAGAGAGAGAGAGATAGGGGAGAGGAAAGAGGACAGGAAATAGCTGAAAGACCCTTACAGAAAAAACACATGATTTCATGTGAAAAATCGAATGTAGTAGGAGAGAAAGGGAGAGATAGTCATTGAGCAGAATAGGTTGTTTAATAATGCAGTATGATTATGCTCTCACAGATGGAGAGATGGATAAAAATATCTCCACCACGATGATGGAAGAGTGAGGGAGAGAAGCTAGGAGAAGGAGAGGGGTATGCGGGAGGGAGAGAGGCAGTACCGCCTCTAGCCTTTTGAGGGCCCTAAGCGAGATTTGGTTGGGGGGGGGGCCCCCCTACGTCGCGGGAAAACCCTTTTAGTGCCCCAACTTTTGTATTTTCTTTGTATTTTAAAGTTAATTTCCTGCAATTCTACACAATTGCCATGGGGTATAGAGAAAGTGTTGCAGTTTTAAAGCACATTTTCTGCAATTTACACATTTTGCTATGATTTATGCCACGTTCATATGATAGATGTGTAAAAGTGACTAACAAAAGGCACCCTGTAGGTCAGGGCCATTGAATGCATGCCCTGCGTGGCCAGTTGGTAATTTGGTGATGATAAGGCCTACTATAAGGTTTATATAGCTGGCTAGAATACCTTGCCTAGCAATCTAAAAATGCTAGCTGAACTCGGCTAATTGAGGGACTGACATAACAAGTGGAAAACTGCTGATGCACTACCCAACTGAGTTGTTTTTTGGTCGGGGGCCCTTAGCAGACGCGGAGCACTACTCTCCATGAGTAGTCTGCTAAAAGGAAGAGGAGGCTCTGGAGAGAAGGATGCAGAGAGGGGGAGGGAAGAAGAGAAACAGAGGGTGAGAGAGGGATGGAGAGAAGTTAGGTAAAGGAAAGGGGGCGCAAGGTTGAGAGAAGGAGGGAGGAGAGGAACAGAAGGGGAAGGAGGGATGGAGAGAAGGTAGGAGAAGGAGAGGGGGAGTGACGGTGAGAGAGGGATAAATGGAAGGAGACCAGGGAGGATGAGGTAAAGTGGCAGAGGGATATAAAGTAAATAGAATTTTAGAAATAAGGAGAGACAGAGAGACGCGGGGGGACTGGGAAAAAGATCAAATGAAAAGTAAATTGGAAAAGAGAGAGGGAAGGAAGGAGGGAGATAAGGAGGGGGGAGAGTAAAGTGAATGGGCCTGAAAGGTAATGTATCTGTCTCCTGATCTCTCACCTTCTGTGGCTTAGCCTAACACTTAATCACACATGAGGAACACTCACGGTAAAGGACACACACTCACACACAGACACACAAACACACAAAAGCAGGTAGCCTAGAAGTTAGAGAGGACAATCGCCGGTTTGAATCCCAGTTCTGATGTAGTAAACAGTAATCAAAGATGGAATCTCCAGCTGCTGTGGTTTTGAGCAAGGCACTCAATCCTTTAAAAAAAACAGTTCCAGCAGCAATGAACCGTGGCTAACCCTGTGGTCTACTTCCGGCGCCGATAGAGATGGCAGCCTCGCTTCGCGTTCCTTGGAAAATATGCAGTATTTTGTTTTTTTACGTGTTATTTCTTACATCGGTACCCCGGGTAATCTTAGGTTTCATTACATACAGTCGGGAGGAACTACTGAATATACGATTAACGTCAACTCACCATCGTTCCTACCAGGAATATGACTTTCCCGAAACGGATCCAGTGTTTTGCCTTCAACCATACACATGGATCTGATCCCAGCCGGCGACCCTGGGCGACGCCGAAAAAGGGGAAAACGTGGCGGTCTCGTGGTCAGGCTTCGGAGACGGGGCACATCGCGCTCCACTCCCTAGCATACTACTCGCAATGTCCAGTCTCTTGACAATTAAGTTGATGAAATCCGAGCACGGGTAGCATTCCAGAGAGACATCAGGGATTGCAACGTGCTCTGCTTCACGGAAACATGGCTAACTCAAGGGACGCTAACGGAGTCGGTGCAGCCAGCTGGTTTCTCCATGCATCGCGCCACAGAAACAAACATCTTTCCGGTAAGAAGAGGGGCGGGGGGTATTCCTTATGATTAACGAGAAGTGGTGTGACCATCATAATAACACACAAGAAACTCAAGTCGTTCTGTTCACCTGATCTAGAACTCCTCACAATCAAATGTCGACCGCATTATCTACCAAGGGAATTCTCGTCAATCATAATCACAGCCGTATACATTCCCCCCCAAGCAGACACATCGATGGCCCTGAACGAACTTTATCTGACTCTTTGTAAACTGGAAACCACACACCCTGAGGCTGCATTCATCGTAGCTGGGGATTTTAACAAGGCTAATCTAAAAACAAAAACTCCCTAAATTCTATCAGCATATCGATTGTGCTACCCAGGGCTGGAAAAAACACTGGACCATTGCTACACTAATTTCCGCGACGCTTACAAGGCCCTCCCCCGCCCCCCTTTCGGAAAAGCTTACCACGACTCCATTTTGTTCGATTCCTGCCTACAAACAGAAACTCAAACAACAAGCTCCCGCGCTCAGGTCTGTTCAACGCTGGTCCGACCAATCTGAATCCACGCTTCAAGACTGCTTCGATCACGCGGATTGGAATATGTTCCGCACGCGTCCAACAACAATATTGACGAATATGCTGATTCGGTGAGCGAGTTCATTAGAAGTGCATTGACGATGTCGTACCCACAGCAACCGATAAAAAACATTCCCAAACCAGAAACCGTGGATTGACGGCAGCATTCGCGGTGAAACTGAAAGCGCGAACCACTGCTTTTAACCAGGGCAAGGTGACCGGAAGCATGACCGAATACAAAACAGTGTAGCTATTCTCTCCGCAAGGCAATCAAACAGGCTTAGTCTCAGTACAGAGACAAAATCGAGTCGAAATTCAACAGCTCAGACACAAGAGGTATGTGGCAGGGTCTACAGTCAATCACGGATTACAAAAAGAAAACCAGCCCCGTCGAGGACCAGGATGTCTTGCTCCCAGACAGGCTAAACAACTTTTTGCCCGCTTTGAGGACAACACAGTGCCACTGACACGCCCCCTACCAAAACCTGCGGGCTCTCCTTCACTGCAGCCAGGTGAGTAAAACATTTAAACGTGTTAACCCTCGCAAGGCTGCAGGCCCAGACGGCATTCCAGCCGCGTCCTCAGAGCATGCGCAGACCAGCTGGCTGTGTGTTTACGGACATTATTCAATCAATCCTTATCCCAGTCTGCTGTTCCCACATGCTTCAAGAGGGCCACCATTGTTCCTGTTCCCAAGAAAGCTAAGGTAACTGAGCTAAAATGGACTACCGCCCCGTAAGCACTCACTTCCGTCATCATGAAGTGCTTTGAGAGACTAGTCAAGACCATATCACCTCCACCCTACCGGACACCCTAGACCCACTCCAATTTCTTACCGACCCAATAGGTCCACAGACGACGCAATCGCAACCACACTGCACACTGCCCACTAACCCATCTGGACAAGAGGAATACCCATGTGAGAATGCTGTTCATCGATTACAGCTCAGCATTTAACACCATAGTACCCTCCAAACTCGTCATCAAGCTCGAGACCCTGGGTCTCGACCCCGCCCTGTGCAACTGGGTCCTGGACTTCCTGACGGCGCCGCCCAGGTGGTGAGGGTAGGTAACAACATCTCCACCCGCTTATCCTCAACACTGGGGCCCCACAAGGTGCGTTCTGAGCCCCTCCTGTACTCCCTGTTCACCCACGACTGCGTGGCCATGCACGCCTCCAACTCGATCATCAAGTTTGCGGATGACACTACATGGTAGGCTTGATCACCAACAACGACCGAGACGGCCTACAGGGAGGAGGTGAGGGCCCTCGGAGTGTGGTGTCAGGAAAATAACCTCATACTCAACGTCAACAAAACAAAGGAGATGATTGTGGACTTCAGGAAACAGCAGAGGAGCACCCCCCTATCCACATCGACGGGTCAGTAGTGGAGAAGGTGGAAAGTTTTAAGTTCCTCGGTGTACACATCACGGACAAACTGAATTGGTCCACCCACACAGACAGCGTTGTGAAGAAGGCGCAGCAGCGCCTCTTCAACCTCAGGAGGCTGAAGAAATTCGGCTTGTCACCAAAAGCACTCACAAACTTCTACAGATGCACAATCGAGAGCATCCTGTCGGACTGTATCACCGCCTGGTACGGCAACTGCTCCGCCCACAACCGTAAGGCTCTCCAGAGGGTAGTGAGGTCTGCAGAACGCATCACCAGGGGCAAACTACCTGCCCTCCAGGACACCTACACCACCCGATGTCACAGGAAGGCCATAAAGATCATCAAGGACAACAACACCCAAGCCACTGCCTGTTCACCCGCTATCATCCAGAAGGCGAGGTCAGTACAGGTGCATCAAAGCAGGACCGAGAGACTGAAAAACAGCTTCTATCTCAAAGGCCATCAGACTGTTAAACAGCCACCACTAACATTTAGCGGCCGCTGCCAACATACTGACTCAACTCCAGCCACTTTAAAAATGGGAATTGATGGAAATTATGTAAAAATTTACCACTAGCCACTTTAAGCAATGCCACTTAATCAATGTTTACATACCCTACATTACCCATCTCATATGTATATACTGTACTCTATATCATCTACTGCATCTTGCCATCTTTATGCAATACATGTACCACTAGCCACTTTAAACTATGCCACCTTTATGTTTACATACCCTACAGTACTCATCTCATATGTATATACCGTACTCTATACCATCTACTGCATCTGCCATGCCGTTCTGTACCACCACTCATCCATATATCTTTATGTACATATTCTTTATCCCTTCACACTTGTGTGTGTGTGTAAGGTAGTAGCGTGGAATTGTTAGGTTAGATTACTGTTGGTTATTACTGCATTGTTCGGAACTAGAAGCACAAGCATTTCGCTACACTCGCATTAACATCTGCTAACCATGTGTATGTGACTAATAAATTTGATTTGATTTGATTTGATTTGATTTGGTCCCAAACTCTTGTATGTGTGTCTCAAGGGATTGGGTTGAAAAGCAAAAAATATACATTTCTCCTTTAAAGACCAATTGACAATAAAGTATTAATGAACAATATTTTTCTTCTTCTACACAAACACACACACAACGCTGCCTAATATGCACGCCCGACATGCTCGCGCACGAGCGCACCCCCCCCCCACCTCACCTGTCCCAAGGACAGAGGATCCCCCCGGAGAACATGAAGAGGTAACCCATGGCAACCAGGCAGGCCCATATAAGAGGAGAAGAGGCGGAGCATGCGGTTGAAGACGGACTCTATGCAGACCAGGATGAAGATGGAGAGGAAGAGGAAGAGGGTGGTGGGCACGGTGATCAGGAATGCTAGGTGGTCCTCCATGTTCTGGAGAGAGAGAGGGAAGTGAGGGAGAAAGGGAGGAGGGGAGGTGAGGGAGGGAGGAGTTTAGAAAAGGAGAGAAAAACAAGACAGGAGCTTTTTGTCTCCTCAATTTCTGAAGGAGACAACTTCACACCGCCTCTCTTTCTTTCGCTCTCTCTTTTTGGTTAGCCTACTAAAAATGCAGGCACTCTTGTGTATTGTAATATTTGGGGATAAAAGCATCTGCTAAGTGGTTTATGTAGACCAGCAGAATAACACATCTCATCACCACACACACACAGAGACAGACAGACAGGCAGTCTGAGCCCAGAGAATGTGCTACTGTGTCACTTCTATCCTCACACTGTCACTGTCAGCATTTAAAACCTGTCAACGCACATGCCAACACATACACACACTCTCTCACTCTCTCTCTCACACACACACACACACACATTTTTACTATCCTTGTGGGGAACAAACAATTGATTCCCATTCAAAAATCCTTATTTCTAACCCCTAATCCTAAACCTAATCCTAACCCTAACCTAATTTCTACCCCTAAACCTAATCCTAACCCTAAAGCTAACCCCTAGCCTAAAATAGTAAAAAAGTAAAAAACACACACACACACACACACCACACACACACACACACACACACACACACACCACACACACACACACCACACACAACACACACACACACACACACACACACACACACACACACACACACACACACACACACACACACACACACACGGTCTCCTGTCATACCATGCATACCCTCCCATACTCCGTAATGCTCCATGCTAATCACAGTTATTACCCCAGGACTATTTGCATTGCCCTCCCCCCTCTTTTACGCTCCTGCTACTCTTTTTATCTATGCATAAGTCACGTTAATAACTCTACCTACATGTATATATTACCTCAATTACCTCGACTAACCGGTGCCCCCGCACATTGACTCTGTACCAGTACCCCCTGTATAGCCTCGCTATTGTTATTTTACCGCTGCTCTTTAATTAGTTGTTACTTTTATTTCTTTATTTTTTTAGTTATTTTTCTTAAAACTGCAATGTTGGTTAAGGGCTTGTAAGTAAGCGTTTCACTGTAAGGTCTACACCTGTTGTATTTGGCGCATGTGACAAATAACATTTGATTTGATGTCTCATACCCATCACTGCTCTACTCATCATCACTAGCTGTCAGACTCTATTAATGTTCACATGACTCCCTCACCCCTCACCCAGCCATAACCTGTGTGTGTGTCAGTGGCGGTTGGTGCCGTTTAAGATTAGGGAGGAGGTTTTTGTTGTTGTTGATGAGCATGGCCTCATTTCTATTAGAGCATATTGGATGCCTGTCATTCATAGTCCCTTCACTCAGCTCAATGTAGCATCGATAGGTTTAGGCTACTACATGATACTAACATTTTCCCTATACCCATCATGAGGTTGCTACAACCTAGCCTATGAATGAAAGTTTACAACGTAGAGAAAAATTTGATAGAAAAAAGGTGATAGACAGTGACACATCAATACCGCCTTGCACACTCTTACCTGCATCTAGCTGATCTAGGGTGTAATCATTAGTCAAAACAGTTGCAAATGAGAGTTTCTATCAGACAAATGTAGTTATTTTTTATCCCCGTTTCGTTCCGTTAAAGAAATATTTTAACAGAATCGGTGGAATGAACACACCCCTGATCACCCCCAAACACAGTTCACTTCCATTGCAGCCACATACAAACAGTATGATCTCGTTGTATAATTCCTTCTCGCATCTACGCGCTATTCTGTGACCAGGTGGAAAAAAACTTCTAATACAAACTTTATATCATAACTGCTAACCACTACACACAGCCTACATTGTTGTCACCATATTAGTTAACACACCATAATAGTTAGCATAGCTACTAGAACTAACGCGTTAATAAACCCGCTACAATTATGCAGCACAGTTTACAGCAAGCAGTTTAGCAGTTACACCTGTGAGCCCAGGTGGCAATAAATTAATAAAACCAAAATCTTACCTTGACTTGGAAGAGTTCAAGTGTTGGATAGCCATAGCCAGTTAGCTAACATAGCATCCCTATCTGTTTGATCCGGGTGTTTGAATAGGCTAAACTAGCTGGCTGCATTCGCTAGCTAGCCACAAAATGTAACTTTTTGAGCAATCCGACCAAATTCACATAGAAATATGTATGTGTCTAAGAAGCGTTAGATATGTTCGGTTTTGCGTCTTTTACTTTCGGTTTTGCACACCAGCTTCAAACAGCTGAAAACATAATATTTTGGATTGTGGAAAATATATTTCACAGCAGTTTAGGTTGTACAATGACTCTCTACACTTGCTTGTTTTATCACAAACTGAAATTAAGCAAATTATTCAAATTTTAGCAACAAGGAAATGGCAGAGTACTATATAGTGCAAATTAAGTGAAAATGAGAGTGAAAAAAAAGACAATGAAATATAGCTATGTAACGTGTTCGCTGGGAGTCCGGAAACAAGTACAGGGAGAGAATCATTTAATAAATAAACAAACATGGAACAAAACAAGAAACACGAAAGCGTACAGACATGAGACACCAAACAGAGTCAATAACGCCAAAGGAAAAAACCAAAGGGAGTGACAGTTATAGGGAAGGTAATCAGGAAGGTGATGGAGTCCAGGTGAGTCTGATTTGGCGCTGGTGCACGTAATAATAAGCAGACTGGCGACCTCGAGTGCCGGAGAGGGAGTATACGTGGCAGTACCCCCTCCCTGACGCGCGGCTCCGGCCGCAGGACCACGACCGGAGGGATGGGAGCCTGACGAACCAGCTGAGGCATGGGAGCCTGACAAGCCGGCTGAGACATGGGAGCTTGCCGGTCCAACCGAGTCTTGTGAACCTGTCAAGGTAGCTGAGGCATGGGAGCCTGAGGAGCTAGCTGAGGCATCTCCGGTAGCGAAACCTGGAGACAACGTCACCTACAAAACAAAAAACAATAACACTCCCTGATGCTCCCCTTTGGGGAGGCGTTATTCTGTAACGTGTACGCTGGGAGTCGGGAAGCAAGTTCAAGGAGTGAATCATTTAATAAATAAACAAACATGGAACAAAACAAGAAACACGAAAAGCGTACAGACATGAAACACCAACAGAGTCAATAACGCCAAAGAAAAAAACTAAATGAGTGACACTTACAGGGAAGGGAATCGGGAAGGTGATGGAGTCCAGTTGAGTCTGATGAGGCGCTGGTGCGCGTAACGATGGTGACAGGTATGCATAATAATAAGCAGACTGGCGACCTCCAGCGCTGGAGAGGGACTATACGTGACAAGCTAGCGCTCTCTCTCCCTCTCTTTCCTCTCCTTCATTTTTGAAGAAATGTATTTGTTGAAAACTGTTCAACTATTGTCTTTCTCTCTCTTTGAGTCAACTACTCACCACATTTTATGCATTGCAGTAGTAGCTAGCTGTAGCTTATGATTTCAGTACTAGATTCATTCTCTGATCCTTTGATCATTCGGTTAACCACATCTCAGTTCATGCTGCAAGAGCTCTGATAGGTTGGAGGACGTCCTCTGGAAGTTGTCATAATTCCTGTGTAAGTCTATGGAAGGGAGTGAGAACCATGAGCCTCCTAGGTTTTGTATTGAAGTCAATGTACCACGAGGAGGACGGAAACTAACTGTCCTCCGGCTACACCATGGTGCTACCCTACTGAGTGCTGTTGAGGCTACTGTAGACCTTCATTGCAAAACAGTGTGTTTTAATCAATTATTTGGTGACATGTGAATATATTTAGTATAGTTGTATCTAAAAAGGATAACTATATAAAAACTTTAAAAAATTCACTGAGGAGGATGGTCTTTCCCTTCCTCCTCTGAGGAGCCTCCACTGGTGCGTGTGTGTGTGTGCCTGCCTGCGTGGGTGCGTGCCTGTGTGTATGACTGCCTCTCTGTGTACACACGTGAGCAAACATGTACGTGTGTTTGTATGTGTGTCCACTCCCTCTCATCACAAATACCCAGGTAAAAGTGACAGGCATTGGGTAGCCTGATTGTGTGGTAGTCTATTCATTATGCAGAAGTCCATTAGCCTTTTACTGCAATGGGCTAAATCAGGGTCACACAGTCTTTCTTGGTAGTCTTAAACAAATGTACTTTGAAACAAAAGTATACACCTCACACACATGGTTATGGGCTTACAAAACAGAAGTCACCTATACCATGTCAGATATAGAGTTGAAATGTATTACATTTTGAGTTTACATCTCAATATTACACTGTATATACATCACAGAAGACTGAAATATAACAAAACCGTTTCACATAGAAACACCAGATATTTGGCTGTTTATTTTTTATTTTTTTTAACATGAATAACATTCCAACCCATGATGCCACTAGGTCATATCACTGCAGGACGAGCTACAGCTAGAGGCTGGGTGGAGCTCGAGGCCTACTTCTCTGACATCGAGAGTGCAGGGTCCGGATCAAATATACTTAACAAAAATATAAATGCAACATGAAACAATTTCAACGATATTACTGAGTTACAGTTCATATAAGGATATCAGTCAATTGAAATAAATTCATTAGGCCCTAATCTATGGATTTCACATGACTTGTCAAGGGCTCAGCCATGGGTGGGCCTGGGAGGGCATAGGAATTGAGTTGGACATACTGCCAAATGTTCTAAAACGACGTCGGAGGCGGATTTTAAGGCAGCCCCCCGCACCTCTCTGATTCAGAGGGGTTGGGTTAAATGCGGAAGACACATTTCAGTTGAATGCATTCAGTTGTACAACTGACTAGGTATCCCCCTTTCCCTTATGGTAGAGAATTTAACATTCAAGGTGCACCTGTGTAATAATCATGCTGTTTAATTAATCAGCTTCTTCATATGCCACACCTGTCAGGTGGATGGATTATCTTGGCACAGGAGAAATAACGTTACTCACTAATTGGAATGTAAACAAATTTCTGCACAAAARTTGAGAGAAATAAGCTTTTGGTACATATGCAAAAGTTCTGGGATCTTTTATTTCAGCTCATGAAACATTGGACCAACTCTTTACATGTTGTGTTTATATTTTTGTTCCTTATAATTACCCTGCCTTTCTGACTCTGAGGTTATAAATTGTAGAGATACAGAAATCAGAAATCGAAATGTAGATTTTGCATAAGAACATTATGAGAGCCTAGAATATCATCAGAAGACCCTCCATATTATGATTCTGTGATTAAACACATCAGTAGAATAAATTATATCCTTCTGCAGTTCTATGATTTGTATTTGTATGTTTTGTGGTGTTCTATGATTCTATGGTAGAATACAGTGGTGTTTTATGGTTCTATGGTAGAWTACAGTGGTGTTCTATGGTTCTATGGTTGAATACATTGGTGTTCTATGGTTCTATGGTAGAATAGAGAGTTGTTCTATGGTTATTTGCTAGAATACAGTGGTGTTTAAAGATTCTAAGGAGTAGCAGTATAAGTATGAGTCAGGGTGTGTAGAGCCAGGCTGAGGCAAGGGGGACATATTGTTAGGGGGGGTAGAGTAATGCCTCAGCAGCAGTGCTATGATTTAGGGTCTGACTAGGCCAGGCAAAACCCAGGAGACTACTAGCTAGCTACTGACACCCCAAGAAGCACAGAGAGCAAGCACCCAGACAGAATTACAATGAGCTTTATATATATATATATATATATATATATATATATATATACACTCACAAACGTGTGTGTGCGCATACACACAAACACAACGCATACACAGAAAGCATACATACACACACACGTGCACATACATACACACACACACAAACACAACAAAACACACCCCTCCGGTCGCAGCCATTATTATCAATCCTTGTTCCCTCACTAAACCACACTCATGAATATTTGATAAAGTGTATAAAATACCAATTATGGCAATGACTCACTAACTGCGTGATTAGCAACATAATGTCATACTTTACCTTTCGTCACACATGCACACACCAGTGGAAAAAGGTAAAACTATACTAAATATATTCACTTCACCAAATAATTGATTAAAACACACTGTTTTGCAATGAAGGTCTAGAATAGCCTCAACAGCACTCTGTAGGGTAGCACCATGGGGTAGCAGGAGGAGAGCTAGCTTTCGTCCTCTTCTTGGTACATTGACTTCAATACAAAACCTAGGAGGCTCTTAGTTCTCACCCCTTTCCATAGACTTACACAGTAATTATGACAACTTCCGGAGGATGTCCTCCAACCTATCAGAGCTCTTGCAGCATGAACTGACATGTTGTCCACCCAATRAAAGGATCAGAGAATGAATCTAGTACTGAAAGCATAAGCTACAGCTAGCTAGTACTGCAGCGCATACAATGTGCTGAGTAGCTGACTCAAAAAGAGAGCGAGACAATAGTTGAACAGTTTTTAACTAATATATTTCTTCAAAAATGAAGGAGAAGCAAGAGAAAGAGAGAGATTTTGTGATTTATTTTCACTTCCAGTTTCACTTACTTAGCTAGCAAATGCAGCTGACTAGTTTAGTTGCTCAAACACCCAGCTCAAACAGAGGGATGCTATGTTAGCTAGCTGGCTATGACTATCCAACACAACACTGGAACTCTTCCAAGTCAAGGTAAGCTTTTGGTTTTATTAAAGTATTACCACCGGGGCCCGCCGGTGTAACTGCTTACTGAATTTACACTGTAARGTTACTGCATGATTGTAGCGGGTTTACTAACGTATTAGTTCTATTAGCCATATTGACTGGAACATTACTTTAGTTAATATGAGGACAACGATGTAGGCTGTGTGTGGTGGTTTGGGTAGGAAAGGTTTTTTCGCTCGGTTACATACAGCTGATGTGTTGTTCATTGAAGTCCACAAACTAAGGGAAAAGGTCAGAGGAGGAGATTGCATAGAGGTGAGAATGAATACAARGTGGCTGCTATGAAAGTMAATTGTGTTTATGCGTGATCAGGGGTCTATTCATTACACCGATTCTGTTGAAAAATGCTTCTTAAACGGAAGCAAACAAAACGGGAATATAAATCTGAATTTGTCCAAAATTAAGTCTCGTTTGCATCTGTTGAACTAATGATTACACCCTAGATAGGCTAGATGCAGGAAAGAGTGTGCAAGGTGGTATTGAATGACAGTCATTGTCTGTCCATGTGTCATTTTTCTCTCGACCTGTGTGCACCTATGTTGTAAACTTTCATTCATAGGCTAGGTTATAGCAACCTCATGGTGGGTTTAGGAAAAATTTGAGTATGATATAGTAGCCTAAACCTATCGATGTTACATTGGAATATGAATGACAGTCATCCAACATGCTGTAATAGAAATAAGGCCATGCTCATGAAAAGAAAATTGTCCTCCCTCATCATGAACGGCACTGACCGCCACTGGCACACACACATGCTCGCAGGAACACACATGCACACACAACTCAAACACACACAYACGCACACTCTTCTCATCTCTTCCCGTCTGTAACTGAATAACTGAATAGTCCTGCTCTTTCCCCACTTTAGTGCTCTCCCTTAGCCTATCCGCGGTGAAAACTCCTGCCATTTGCACATTTCAAATTGTTAGCTATTTAAAGCTATTTAATTCCATTTAAACCCATTCAAGCCCATTTCCCAGGCAGGACAAAGGGAGAGGGGGAGGTGACGGGCTGCTGTTCTCTACTGTTTTGTCTACAAGAACAATTACTTCCCTTTTACCTCAGACTGACTGATTCCACCTTTATACAGGGGGAAGAGGGAGGGGACATAACACTGTCAGTCAGTGAGGTGGGAGTGAGTGTGTGTGTGCATGTGTGTGTACAGTGCCTTCGGAAAGTTTTCAGACCCCTTTACTTTTTCCACATTTTGTTACGTTACAGCCTTATTCTAAAATGTATTAAATGTTTTTTTCCCCTCATCAATCTACACACAATACCCCATAATGACAAAGCAAAAACAGTTTTTTGCAACAAAAAATAAATACATTTTAAACTGAAATATCACATTTACATAAGTTACATTGGTTTTTGCTCTGAAATGTATTGTCAACTGTGGGACCTTATACGGAGGTGTGTGCCTTTCCAAATCATGTCCAATCAACTGAATTCACTCCAGGTGGATTCCAATCAAGTTGTAGAAAAATCTCAAGGATAATCAATGGAAACAGGATGCACCTGAGCTCAATTTCAAGTCTCATAGCAAAGGGTCAGAATAGTTAAGTAAATAAGCTAAATCTAAATATTTTAACTTGTTTTCACTTTGACATTATAGGGTATTGTGTGTAGATTGTTGAGGATTTTTTTTATTTAATCCATTTTAGAATAATGCTGTAACGTAACAAAATGTGGAAAAAGTCAAGGGGTCTAAATACTTTCCGAAGGCATTGTATGTGTGTATGTGTGTGTGTGTGTGTGTGTGTGTGTGTGTGTTGTGTGTGTGCTGTGCGTGTGCCTGTGGTGCGTGTGCGTGTGCGTGTGCGTGTGTGTGTGTGTGTGTGTGTGTGTGTGTGTGTGTGTGTGTGTGTGTGTGCCTGTTACTGAAGAGTGGATTCTGGCCACTCTACCGTAAGGCCTCTACCGTAAGGTTGGCCTTCTGCAAGGTTTTCCCATCTCCACAGAGAAACTCTGGGAGCTCTGTCAGAGTGACCATCGGGTTCTTGGTCACCTCCCTGACCAAGGCCCTTCTCCCCCGATTGCTCAGTTTGGCCGGCAGCCAGCTCTAGGAAGAGTCTTGGTGGTTCGAAACTTCTTCCATTTAAGAATGAGGAGGACTCTGTGTTCTTGGAGACCTTCAATGCTGTAGCACAGTTTTTGGTACCCTTCCCCAGATCTGTGCCTCGACGGACATTTCCTTTGACCTCATGGCTTGGTTTTTGCTCTGACATGCACTGTCAACTGTGGGACCTTATATAGACAGGTCTGTGCCTTTCCAAATCATGTCCAATAAATATAATTTACAGGCGGACTTCAATCAAGTTGTAGAATCATCTCAAGGATGATCAATGGAAACAGGATGCACCTGAGCTCAGTTTCGAGTCTCATGGCAAAGGGTCTGAATACTTATGTAAATAAGGTATTTCTGTTGTTAAAATTTAATACATTTGCAAAAATTCTATTAACCTGTTTTTGCTTGTCATTATGGGGATTGTGTGTAGATTGGTGAGTACTTTTCATTTATTTAATCCATTTTAGAATAAGGCTGTAACATTACAAAATGTGGAAAAAGTCAAGGGGTTCTGAACACTTTCCGAATGCACTGTATATGCACTTTCCATGTTTTCTGGAAGTCTTGAATATTTATCTAACATGGGATGTAGATTATTAGACATTTCTCGCCTCTCTCTCTCTGTATGTTTAATGAACAGCCACCATTGTCGAGCCTAGAGCTTTCTATTCTAGAAGTGTTACAACATGACAGTGTGAAGTGTGAAGGTGTCAGAGTGTTAAGTATCACAGTCTGTGTGTGTGTGTGTGTGTGTGTGTGTGTGTGTGTGTGTGTGTGTGTGTGTGTGTGTGTGTGTGTGTGTGTGTGTGTGTGTGTGTGTGTGTGTGGTGTGCGTGCGTGCGTGCGTGCGTGCGTGCTGTGCGTGCGTGCGTGCGTGCGTGAGTGCCGTGCGTGCGTGCGTGTGAAGTGTCAAGACAAGTGTGTGAAGACTATCACAGATCAATGTCTCCTCCAGGGAGCTCTTGAAATAGACAGAGATTGCAACAACATCAACAAGAACAACAATAACAACAACAAATTGTCCAGACAAGGATTTCACAATTACAGTAGGCCGTAGTTCAACATTAATAAGTAGTTCAACAGTCAAATCTGTTCCAATATAAAAGAAGGCATAGTTCAACAATCTAACTATCTGTTCCAAAAACTGGACATTTCACAAGCAAACAGAGACGAATGCCAGGATGTTTTTCTCTCTCTCTCTCTGTTCCTCTCTGTCTCTGTCACATAGCCTACATACTAACACACAAATAACAGAGAGAGAGCACTCCAGTAAGAGTCGTGTTTAAAGCACTCTTCAAGTGCGCGCGCGTGTGTGTGTGTGTGTTTGTTTGTGTTTTGGAGAGGATTCTGTTGTATGTGTGGTCAGCACAACCACAGAAGCCTAACCAAAACACCATTAGTACTGCTGAAATGTCAGGCACAAAAACATGCTCTTTTATCTTATTCAAGTGATCTGGGATTTTTCTATAACCAGACCCTCCCTCCCTGTGTGTGTGTGCGTGTGTGTCTGCATGCTCACATGTTCACATGTGTGTGTGTACGTTTGTGCGTGCCTATGTGTGTGTGTTGTGAAGTTTTTACCCTGAAACCCGGCCTCTGCTGTATCTCAGGAAGTCTCTAATTTCCTACCGAAGCTTATCTTGTATTTTCAGAGCAAATATCCCTGAGGATTGTTCTTTCATGTAGTCCTGAGATTGCATTGATTTAAAACGGTGTGCGGGTGTGTGTGTGTGTGTGTGTGTGTGCATGTGTGAGTTGAGATACATTTTTTAAAATCACAATTAATAACATGACATACTGGAAATAAATAACCAAGTTCTGGGAAAATATATTATATATACAAAAGTATGTGGACACCCCTTCAAATTAGTGGATTCGGCTATTTCAGCCACACCCGTTGCTGATAGGTGTATAAAATCGAGCACACAGCCATGCAATCTCCATAGACAAACATTGACTGTAGAATGGCCTTACTGAAGAGCTCAGTGACTTTCAAAGTGGCACCGTCATAGGATGCCACCTTTACGACAAGTTAGTTTGTCATATTTCTGRCCAGTCAACTGTAGGTGCTGTTATTTTGTAGTGGAAATGTCTAGGAGCAACAACAGTTCAGCTGCAAAGTGGTAGGCCACACAAYCTCACAGAACGGGGCCGTCGAGTGTTGAAGTGCGTAGAGCATAAACATCTTCTGTCCTCGCTTCCAAACTGCCTCTGGAAGCAATATCAGCACAAMAACTGTTCGTCAGGAGCTTGATGAAATGGGTTTGCATGGCCAAGCAGCCGCACACAACCATAAGATCATTATGCGCAATGCCAAGGTTCGGRTGGAGTCCTGTAAAGCTTGCTGCCATTGGACTCCGGAGAGGTGGAAACGGGTTCTCTGGAGTGATGAATCACGCTTCACCGTCTAGCAGTCCGACTGATGAATCTGGGTTCGGCGGATGCCAGGAAAATGATACCTGCCCCAATGCATAGTGCCAACTGTAAAGTTTGGTGGAGGAGGAATAATAGTCTGGGGCTGTTTTTCATGGTTCGTGRTAGGTCCCTTAGTTCCAGTGAAGGGAAATCTTAACGCTACAGCATACAATGACATTCTGGACGATTCTGTTCTTCCAACTTTGTGGCAACAGTTTGGGGAAGGCCCTTTCCTGTTTCAGAATGACAATGCCCCCGTGCACAAAGCGAGGTCTACACAGAAATGGTTTGTCGAGACCAGTGTGAAAGAACTTGACTGGCCTTCACAAAGCCCTGACCTCAACGCCATCGAACAGCTTTGGGATGAATTGGAATGCCGACTGCGAGCCAGGTCTAATCGCCCAACATCAGTGCTCAACCTCACTAATGCTCTTGTGACAGAATGGAAGTCCCCGCAGCAATGTTCCAACATTTAGTGGAAAGCCTTCCCAGAAGAGTGGAGGTTATAGCAGAAAAGGGGGGACCAACCCATTATTTTGGAATGAGATGTTCGACGAGCAGGTGTCCACATACTTTTGGTCATGTGGTGTATGACATCATATGACAAAATATGACATCACCAGACTGTGGGTGTACAGTATGCAGTTCAGGGGGTAATGCATTGTGACAGAATTCCAGCCACCCAATGTAGGTAACTATTATTATTTAATCCATTTGGCTCTGTTTAAACATCAAGAAGAGAGAAGCAGAGAGAGATTAAAAGAGAGAGGCGAGGGAGAGCGAGAGCAGAGGGAGGGACTCAGGGACGGTTCCAGAATAAGCAACATAAGCGGTCCCTTAGGGGCCGTGCCCCCCCCCCCCAAAACGGATTCAGTCAGGGTCTCAACTTACTATATAGAGTAAGAATATTAGAATAGACCAGGTGCAATTTTGGAATTTGGTTGTGCTTCAGCAGTTTTTTTCTTGTTATGTCAGTCACTGAGCGTCACGCAATTAGCAATGTCAGCTAACAATTGTTTTATTGGTATTTAGTCTAGCCAGCTATCTAAACTTGCAGTAATCATGGCCGAATACTGACCGAGGAAAAAAAGGCATGTGCCCAGGGTCTCTGACCTCCAGGGGGTCATTAKAAAATGTGTAGAATTGCTGGAAATTAGCTTTAAAATTGTAAAAATGTATCTACATCTAATGGAGAAAAAAATTATAATTGCAGGAAATTAGCTTTAAAACGGCAAAAATGTATCTCCACCCCTGGCAAAATGGTTTTGTTATAAGATGATAACATTTTCTCTCCACCACATGGCAAAATGTGTGGAATGGCAGGAAATGAACTTGAAAACGTACATTTTTCCTTCCACTGTCAAGAGGGTGGCCACTAAAATGTTTTTCCTCAAGGTGGGGGGCCCCCAAATCTTGCTTAGGGCCCCCAAAAGGCTAGGACTGATTCTTCTTAGCTGATGGGTGATGTGCCTAGAACATTCATACTAGAACAATATTTGAACCATAGAAATATTCAATTTCTATGACAGGAACATTATACAGTAATGACAACAATACAAAGGTTGTTATCAATAAATGACACAATAAGGTGCAGAATGTTTGACTTGCCTGCTGGGCGAAGGGAGACCCCCAGCTCCACTAAAACCATTGACAACTGATTGTGGTTTTCAAGGGATTGCTTAAGAACTGCTACAATTATTTCGTTGTAATATGATCACCTCTTGAAAAGCACAGCCAGAACTACAKATTTCTGAATATTCCATGCAAAGCAATTGAGCACATTTAGCTATATAATCTGAGTTACAGCATGTAACTGTATGCTTTTCATGATCACTATTCATGTAATTTCAGAGGGTTGCAGCCTATCTTTTTGATATGTAGGCCTAGCTAGCTAGCTAAGCAAACAACTTGTGTCATTTAACTTGCTTCATCAGAGATAGTTACTTGAGATGGATATCGACAAGTAGGATATATTTTGAGTCTAAGCCTGCCCTGGTAACATTGTCTGTCTGACTACTGTCAGTTGGCAAGCAAATCAAACAATATTTAGAGATAACTAGCTAGCTAGTTTTATCCACTGAAGGTTAGCTTATTAGCTAGCTGGCCAAATTTGCATGATTTGTCATTAGCTAGCTAGCCAATTTGACATGATCCATCAATCAATGTCATGTCTGTCGCATTTCGCAGCCAGCAGCAATGGTGATTAAACGGTTTTAAAACAACATTAATAAGGGGATAAATATGCTAGCTAGCTTAGGTATGTTGGTTGGAGAAGAAAGTACATAGCTAACTTACCACAATGTTTAGGCAACTTTACAAAGTTTCTAGCTAGCTTGTAAACAATACATGGGCAAATGAGCCCTTCTGCTGCATGACAGGCAGAGCCCACAATGGATGAAAAATGTACATAAACCACACATACTTGTCAGGTACACTTTTACTTTATATAAAATATTTTAGATATAATAAAATGGTGGCTTATATTGAGAGATAGAGGTGTACTCCAGCATTGTTTTGTGCTGTAATGCACTTTTGCCCCCCCAGTTTGAATTGGAACGAAATATGACGTAATTGATAAAGTGACATCATAATCAATCATTCAGGATCTAGTTAAGAATATTATTCCAGGAATGTTTTTGACAAGGTGAAAGGAAAATCTTCAAAGAACAACCCACTGTGATTCATACGTTCTAACAACCCACTGGGGATCTGTCAATGTGTCACGACTTCCGCCGAAGTCGGCTCCTCTCCTTGTTCGGGCGGCGTTCGGCGATCGACGTCACCGGCTTTCTATCCATCGCCGCTCCATTTTTCATATGTCCATTGGTCTTGTCTTGTTTCATACACACCTGGTTTTCATTTCCCCAATCAATCTACTTTTATTTAACCCTCTGTTTCCCATCATGTATTTGTGTGTAATTGTTTCATGTTATTGTGGTGTTTTGTTACGCGCCTTACTTTTGTTATGTTCCGTGTTTGATTTATGTAGTGCTCTCGTTTTGGAACGAAAATAAAAGTGRGCCTGTTATCATTACTCTGCTCTCCTGTACCTGACTTCGCCTCTAGTACACCCCTTGACACAATGTTGCTGGAGCGTTCCTGAAATGGATCAGGGAGAGAGAGAAGACAGAAGAAATGGCATAAAGATACACCTAGAAACTAGCAGCTAGCTTTGATGATATAATAGCATTCCGGCAGCCTGATAATATGAGTTTGGCTGGAGTTCTTCTTTTAGAGAGTGTAGAGCAGAGTTCAATTCAGTAGAATATATTCCGTTCTGTGTTTCTCATTTAGTAAGCGCAATGGCGCAAGCAATGCCAAGGTTTTGGGTTTCAGTTCCACTGGAATCATACACAAAGATGTATGAATTCATTATACTGTAAGCCACTTTAGATACAATCCTCTGCTAGGTTTATATGATTATTAGGCCTATATTACAACTTTATTCCCAGTGGAGTGTTCGAGACCACCTAAAGCGAGACCGATTCAAGTAGCAAATCGAGTCCAAGTCAAACCCAAGACGGGGGATGACCGAGACCGGAAGGGGACAAGAGGTCCAAGACCAAGTCAAGACTGAGACCAGGAAATGTGAGTRCAATTCAAGACAATGATTGTAATTTTGTCAAATCGCCACCATAATAAGAGATCAAAATGTCCAGTACTTCTGTGTTCYTATTTCAGAAGAACCAATGACATTCAGAATGGTGAACAAAATGCATGCTGAGGGCAAATAGAGGCACTCTACAAATTTTTACTAACCCAAACACAGTGGGGAACAATGAGGGACTTCTATGCCTTCAGATTATTATTATAGATAATAATAATAACAATAATAATGATATTATTAATTTGTAATAATGTACAAAATACTGAAGATAAAAAAATATCCAATCAGGATCTTTTCTTTGGTCGTCTCTGGGGATATAAATCTAGCTACTCTAGCTAAATCAGCCATTGGCTAGGCCATCAGAAGCTAGATCGAAGGCATCTGCCATTCAACCATAATTCATTTGAATTAGGACAAAACTTCGGCCTTCTCAAAGGCCAACAGGACACTGCACAATAGCGGGCAGTAGTTTTCCCAAGGTCTAACTAGCTATCTATTGTTGTAGGCTAGTTTGCAGTGGCTGCAGCAGGTGCTATTGAAAAGGATGTTGCTGCTAATTTTTTTGCTTCTGCCCTTTCAAGAATAACTTTCAACAACAAGTTAAAAKCTTTTACTGCAGTGGGCTAAATCAGGGTCACACAGAGTGATTCTTGGTAGTCTTAAATAAATCTACTTTGAAACAAAAGTATACATTGAAACAAAAGTATACACCTCACACACATGGTTACGAGCTTAAAAAAATAAGACATCTGTACCATGTCAGATATAGAGTTGAAATGTATTCCATCTTTTTTTTGCATCACAATATTACACTTTATATATATCACAGAAGACAAAAATAAAATAAAACTGTTTGACATTTTTGTCATTTTTGTCATCGTTATTAATGATGAAATGATGAAAGATATGAATAACATTCCCCCCATGAGGCCAAAGAGCTTTTGTTCATTGACCGCAGGAAAGGGTTGTTTCATTATTATCATCTGGTGATTGTAACTGTGGTTTTTTGTAATAATAATGTATACTTTTTGGGGTTTTGCCGCCCCGGTGGGTGTGTCCACCCAGGCCCTCTCATGCCTATGCCCCTGATGCAAGCAGCACAAATATAGCCTACTAACCAAGACTTTGGACCAAACTTTTTCAATAACTGGTTTGCATACCCATTGTTGCCTCGGTTAGTATTTACTGGTAGGTATCATAAATTGAAGCGTCTTTCCTACCTACCGGCTACAGATTATTTTGTGAGCTGCTCCATCAAAAAACGAGTTGAGAGCTGCATGCTCTTGATGCCTGCAGATGGTATTCAGGTTCGACTAGGCTATGTATGTGGCCCGCAATATTTTTCACGAGCTTTGTGATTGTGTAGGCTACTTTGTGCATGATTTCACTAGTGTACTACACTACTTTGATACGCATCAGTGGAGATTAAGAAGTGAGTATATGTAATGCCCACTGAAAACAAAGTGGGTATATGGCGTATACCTGCATATAGCCTCCACTACACCACTACACCACTGGCCCTTTGTGCTGTACAAAAAGTGCACTTTTCTAGTGCGCTGGTATTACCGTTGCTGTCCTTTCACGAACCTGTCACACCCTAAAGGCCTAGGTCCAATAGGTTGGTCACTGCGCAAACATGTCTATAATATATATAATGACTGTTCAGGTAATAATGTTTCAAGAAAATAGTGTATATATTTGGCCTGGCGATGCGATTTTATGCGCTTATTTAATGGAAGCTGATAATTATGTTTTTTTTCTTCCCCTGGTCTTGGGCTGGTCCCACTACTTGTCCTTACTGTCCGAAGACCGTACAAATGTATCCAACACGGAGACAAGACCAAGACACTCAAAAAGTGGTCTCTTGGCTGTTTATTCTCCTCAGGGGCAGTAAAGAAGAATTGTTGGAGTACAGAACATACATGCTCCACACATACTGTATCGGTCCTTGTTGAATCTCCCATGGGAGTCAACCATGTTGACAACCCTCTAGTACCAGAGAGACCTAGGGTTGAATCCCGCATTGAATCCCACTATATGTTATTGCTCACATCCATCCAGGGATATCATGAGTTATACATTGGTATTCTGTTATTACACTGMAAACAGCTTTGGGCTGGTCGGGCTTGGTTGCTGATGCTGCAATACTGTAACTTTTCTGCTGCGGAGGCGAGGTGTGTGTGTGTTTACACTGTGGGAGGCGAGAGGTGTTATAATATTCTGCGGAGGAAAAACACATCAATGGACTGAACGAAAATCACAGTCTGACCAGGTCTCTATCTCTCCGCTCTCTCTTTTCAACACTCTCTTTATTTATCTACACTCGCTCTCCCTTTTCATCTATCTCTGTCATACATTTATTTAACTAGGCAAGTCAGTTAAGAACAAATTCTTATTTACAACGACGGCCTACTGGGGAACAGAACGACAGAGTTTTACCTTGTCAGCTTGGGGATTCAATCCAGCAACCTTTCGGCTACTGGCCCAACACTCTAACCACTAGGCTACCTGCCGCCCCAAACAATAGTGAAAAAACACTTCAGTTATAGGCAGCGCTCGTCAAGAGTGTGTGTGTGCGTTGCGTGCGTGCGTGCGGCGTGCGTGCGTGCGTGCGTGCGTGCGTGGCGTGCGTTGCCCTGTGTTGTGTGTGTGTCATCAAATCAACACACTCACACAGCAGAAACAGCACTTGAAAGAAGCCTCTTGTCACATTCTGCACCACTCCAATCAGTTCAATAGAGCTCTGTATTGTATAACACCACACACACACACACACACACACACACACACACACACACACAACACACACACACACACACACACACACACCACACACACACAACACACACACCACACAACACACACCACACACCACACACACACACACACACACACAACACACAACACAAACCACCACTGCCCTCCCACACACACATACTCACCAGTCCGGAGGCAAAGAACACGGGCCAGTAAGCGAGGCAATGCTCCCATCACTATGGCAGTAGGAACACAATGAGAGGGTGTTGTGGTCATACGTGTAGTAGACTCATACAGCCAGTCCTGGCGTCTCTGCCCCCCACACACACCTGTCCTGTGTCGGTCTCCCCAAAACCTACAAACACATCCCCCAGGCATCTCCCCGTCTCCCCCCTCTCCCCACGTTCCAGAAGGTAGCGCCCCCGAGTCCGTAAGGCCTCCTGCCACATGGTAGGGACTTTGGGGGTGTGCCAAGTCCCCGGTCCAAACCCACTACCCACTTGTCCCAAATGGACAAAAACAGTAGTCTCTCCTTTCCTCCTCTCTTCTTCCTCTTTGGGGGATTTTGTCAGAAAACAACAATCCTGGCTCTTCTCCTCCTCCTCTTCCTCCTCCTCCTTTCTTCCTCTTGCTAGTCCACCTCTGTGAGTTTGGTCAGACTCACAGTCACAATCAAATCCTGAATCCTCTGCGTACTGATCCTTTTTCCTATCTTTCTTCTCCTCCTCCTCTCCTCTCCAATGAGTCTGGACAGACAGAAAAAAGAAAACAGGTCCTTCTTTCTTCTCCTGTCCCTGGTTTATTATAGTCAGACACAGAGAGAGGAGGTTGGCTCCACGTGTAGCACACTGCTGCTGGCTGCTGCTGCTCCTAGGCAACAATGTTCCCTCGTCAGAAAGGAGAGAGAGACAGATCGAGTGGTGTTAGTTAGTGAGGCAGAGAAAAACTGTTGTGTGGTTAGTTGTGTCTGTCTTGTGTGTGAGAGAGAGAGGCAGAGAGAGAGGTGTGTGTGGTGAGAGAGAGTGAGAGTGAGAGAGATGAGACGAGAGAGGAGAGAGAGAAGACGAGAGAGAGAGAGAGCGCAGCAGAAGAGAGAGATCGAGAGAGAGAAGGAGAGAGAGAGAGAGTGCGTGTGTGTGGTGTGTGGCCAGTGTGTTTGTGACGGCAGGAAGAGGCTGTAAGGGAGAGGAAGAGAGGGAAGGAAAGTGTCAAAGTGGCTCGAGGCGAGAGAGCGAGAGAGGGAGCGAATGGAGAGAGAGGGATACAGAAAAAGGGAGGCAAGAGAGAACAAGGGGTGAAAGAGACAGAGTGAGACTGACAGGGGAGAACGTATCACCAGAGAGTCAAACAGGGAGGCAGAGAGAGAGAAAGATATAGGGGAGGTTTAGAGAGGGGGAGACAAAAGAAAGAGAAAAGGGAAGGGAGGGGGTAACAGCTGCGCTAATGTGAGAGGAGTGAGGGAGCGAAGGAGTGAGTGAGATTGGAAAAAGAAGACTGAACAGAGAGGATGAGACGCTGTATAACAGCTGGAGAATGGATTGAAGAGAGCGAGACACAGAGAGATGTAGAGGAAGGAAAAGGAGGAGAAAGGGAGAGATGTGCAGGATCAGGGAGAGAAAGTTGAGAGAGAGGATGAGGGATGAGAAAAAGAGCGAGATTTAAACATAAGAACATGTAAATTGATAAAGAGAGAGAGAGAGTAAAGAATAAGAGAATGAGTGTAGAATGAAAGAGAGAGGGATCCCCAGGATGTCGTGACTCATCTAACACAATGTCCCGTGCCACACTCTCTCTCTCTGTCTGGATCTTTCTCCCTCCCTCCCTCTCTCCTTCCCAGTCTGCATCTTTCTCTCTCTCTCCCTCCCTCCGTCCTTCCCTCACTCTCTCTCCCCCGGTCTGCAGCTTTCACTCTCTGTCTCTCAACCTCCCTACCTCCATCCCTCTCTCCCGGTTTGTATCTTTCTCTTTCCCTCCCTCTCTCTCCGTATCTATCTCCCTCTCCGCTTCTTTTACGCTCTCTCCATTTTTCTGTTTCTCTTTCTCATTTCCTCTTTCCTTTTCCTCTCTCCTTTTCCTCGCGTTTCTCCACTACATGTCAGTATCTGAGGTGTGAAAGTTGTCACACCAATTGATCCCTAGAACTGCTTATTATTTTTCTCAAGCAAGACTAGTCATTCATTTTTTATGACATAATCTGTATGATTTCATTTCATAGCTCCGTCAATTAAATACCATTGGTTATTATTGTCCCACTTTATATCAAAGCCACACTGCAACGTGCTTATTACCACCAYCAAAATGTGAACTAACTGAATTATGCATTTCATGACATTTTCAAAGATACACTTGATTTTTTAAATGTTGTGCAGTGTGCTCTATGAATGACATTCCATTTGAGCAAAATTCCTTTATTAACCATGATTTGAAGCTAGATTTAATAAGTACGATTCTTCTAAATCAATGGCTATATGAGTTGAGTTTACTGGGAGATTTACTGTGACTCTAAATGTGTTTGAAATGTATTCTAATGTATTCTAAGAACATTCCAATACACTGTTGTACACATTGTGACTGGGATCTAAAATGAAGGCTATTTTCGTGAAATTGGCAATGTTTTAAAGCAGTGAACTCAGTGACCCTGGTAAATGTGTGAAAGTTCTTTTTTTCTGTTCTCTCCTGTTGACTCATACACTTCTGTACTTAGTTTCTTCAATGTGTTCACTATCTGATAGGTACAGTGTGTGTGTGTGTGTGTGTGTGTGTGTGTGTGTGTGTGTGTGTGTGTGTGTGTCGTGTGTGTGTGTGTGTGTGTGTGTGTGTGTGTGTGTGTGTGTGTGTGTGTGTGTTGTGTGGTGTGTGTGTGTGTGTGTGTGTGTATGTGTGTGTGTGTGTCTAATTGTCAACACTTTATTTGTCAGTCTCAGGAACATAGGAAACTGCTTGTAACTGTAGGTTATGTGTGTTGCATCCATTAAAGTTTAATTGGTGTAAATCCATTGGTTTAATCCATATCCTCTTACAGTTATATGAGAAGTTCCACCTCCAACGTTATCCATTGATTTGACCTGGAGACAATTTTTAACTGACACGCTTGTAGGGAATAGAATACCATTATGTACGCACACTAGATGTTAGAGACTGTATTACATGAATAATTATTCCATAAATAATCATCATCATGTATGTAGTATCAACCCAGGCTGCAGTATCCCTCGTTATAAATATTATATATCTGGTGTGAAGAGTGAGACCTATCCGTTATAAATATTATAGTATCATGGTGTGAGATGAAACCATCAGTTAAAATGTTATATATCATGGTTGTGAAGAGTGAAACTATCGAGTTAAAATATTAATATCTATGGTGTGAAGAGTGAGACTATCACTTAAGAATATTATATATATCAGTGGTGAAGAGTGAGACTATAGTTATAATAGTATATAATCATGTGTGAAGAGTGAGACTATCAGTTATAAATATTGTATATTCATGGTGTGAAGCGTGAGATAATCAGTTATAAATATTAATATCATGGTGTGAAGAGTGAAATTATAGTTATAAATATTATATATCATGGTGTGAAGAGTGAGACTATAGTTATAAATATTATATAGAGTGTGAGAGTGAAACCATCAGTAAAAATATTATATATCATGGTGTGAGAGGTGAGACTATCATTATAATATATATATCATGGTGTGAAGAGTGAGACTCAGTTATAAATTTATTATTGGTGTGAAGGTGAAACCATCAGTTAAAAATATTATAGTATGTTGAAGGGTGAGACTATGCACTTATAAATATTATATATAGGTGTGAAGAGTGAGACTATCATTTATAAATAGTTATATTCATGGTGTGAAGAGTGAGACTATCAGTTATAAATATTATATATCATGGTGTGAAGCGTGAGACTATCAGTTATAATATTATATATTAATATATGGTGTGAAGAGTGAACTATCAAGTTATAAATATTATATATCATGGTGTGAAGGAGTGAGACTATCAGTTATAAATATTATATGAGTGGTGAAGAGTGAAACCATCAGTAAAACTATTATATATCATGGTGTGGAGGGTGAGAACTATACTTATAAATATTATTATCATGGTGTGAAGAGTGAGATATCAGTTATAAATATTTATATCATGGTGTGAAGGTGAGACTATCAGTTATAAATATTATATATCATGGTGTGAGAGTGAGCTATCAGTTATAATATTATATATCATGGTGGTGAAGGTGAGACTATCAGTTATAATATTATATATCATGGTGTGAAGAGTGAGACTATCAGTTATAAATATTATATATCTGGTGTGAAGAGGAGACTTCAGTTATAATATAGAGTGTGAAGAGTGAAACTATCAGTTAAAAATATTTATATCATGGTGTGAAGAGTGAGACTATCATCTATAAATATTATATATCATGTGTGAAGAGGTGAGACTATCAGTTAAATATTATATATCATGGGTGTAAGTGAGACTATCAGTTTATAAATATTATATATCATGGTGTGAAGAGTGAGACTATCAGTTATAATATATATATCATGGTGTGAAGAGTGAAACTATCAGTTATAAATATTATATATCAGGTGTGAAGGTGAGACCATCAGTAAAATATTATATATCATGGTGTGAAGGTGAGACTATCATTATAATATTATATATGGTGTGAAGGTGAGACTATCAGTTTAAATATTATATTCATGGTGCTGAAGGTGAACTATCAGTTATAAATATTATATATCATGGTGTGAAGAGTGAGACTATCAGTTATAAAATATATTACATGGTGTGAAGAGTGAGACTATCAGTTATAAATATTATATATCATGTGTGAAGAGTGAGACTATCAGTTATAAATATTATATCATGGTGTGAAGCGTGAGACTATCAGTTATAAAATATATATATCATGGTGTGAGCGTGAGACTATCAGTTATAAATATTATATATCATGGTGTGAAGAGTGAGACTATCATTATAATATATATATATCATGGTGTGGAAGCGTGAACTATAGTTATAAATATTATATATCATGGTGTGAAGATGAGACTATAGTTATAATATTATATATCATGTGTGAAAGTGAGAACTATTAGTTACTCACATTTTATATAGGGGTGGAGT